>NC_142519.1:10252175-10447175 GCF_964205215.1 Stylophora pistillata
AAATTTGAAGAATTATACAATTAAGAGACAGGAGTGACATACTGGCATCAGAGGTGATAAGTTAAGATTAATTAATCATTGTAAGCCAGTAATGCTCTGGCTGATATTTTAATTTATGCAACTCAAATTGTAAGTTGCAATTATGAGATACTGTGGAGTATGAAAATCTTGTGGGATTGTATTTTGCAGATCAGCAATTTTTTGTGCTGTAGAGAGCAAAATGTTGTTGTTCATAGATGGAAGTGAGCAAAAATTAACCAGGGATTGATCTTAATTGCAATACTCTGTACAAGCAAGACAACGGTGGAGTTTAGTTGCGTGAAGATGTTTTATATTTTGAAATAGTTGCAATGTTTCAAAAAATTTAAATAAAATTTGCTCCAGTTTTAGAAGTTCATGTTTTATTTGCAAGAGTTTTCCATTTATGTAGGCAAGCTGTTTTTGGACTAACATAAATATGGGCTAATACATGACTGGAAATTCAAGCCTATCTTTCTTCTTGAGAAAATAGTATTGTTCTCTTGTTTTCTACCACAACAGCACTGTTTCAAACCTCCTCCCGTCACTTGCAAATCAACACATTTCTCCAAAAAACCATTAGACCGCATTTTAGCAAGAGGAAATTGACAGACAACTGACTCTGAGTGGATTTTAATTACTACAGTAACTGCAGCTGTAACTTGTGGATCTGAGTTCTTTTTTAATGCTAAGCAATAAATTCTTATCCTACAGTGATTAAATTTTGTTAGTATAACTAAAACAATGGAAAGTGTTGAAGGAGCACTCTGATTGCCACCCAAACTCTGAATATCCTTTGCCATTCACCTCCGGGCAATGCACAAGATTTTCGCAGAAAATTTTGTAACTATAGTAACAGGAATATATGAGTTATTTTTAAATGAGTTCTCTTTAAATAAATGAATTCTTTCTCAATGCTAAGCAAATCTCATTATGTCACGGCAACAAGGTAATATAACCATATTACTCCCGCCTTAGTACAACTCCATTGGTTGCCTGTCTTGTAACAAATCGTGTTTTAAGCACCCTTTTGTCTAAACCATTGAATGGTCTCTGCCTGCAATATCTAACAGAACTCTTGGAACATTGGAAATTGACTGGGTCTCTACAATCAAACCTTCAAGACCTGCCGATGCAGCCAAACTGTAAAAACTAAAACATAATTTATGGTGATAAAGCTTTTTCTATATGTGCTCCAAAAATTTCGAACTCTATTCCATTGGAAATAAGACAATCCAATACAGCTTTGTCATTTAAGAGTGACTCTCTCATATTTTTAATCTTTTAGCCTCTAGTTCCTAAGCATATGCTATTTTCTTTTATTTTCTACGTTTTTTAGAGTAAATTTTATGGTTTCAAGATTAATTTTGTAAAGTGCCTCAAACAAGTAGTGGATGTGTGTGCTTTATAATGAACTATTATGATTAACTTTTGGTAGAATACACTAAAACAGAGAAATGTGTTGAACAAGCACTTTGATTGGTAAATATTTATCACAAGCCAACTCCACTTCTGTGAATAGTTGATAAAAATAACTAAATCTGACTTGTTGCAGAAGTGTATTTTGTTAGTATTCAGATGCACGGTAAGCTGGCTGAATTTATAGTTTTTGCTTTGACTCATCAAGTGTTTCCCACAACATTTCTCTTGTCCTCAGAACACCTCATGTAAGCGTTTCAATGGAACAGAGCACAGTGGAGGCTTCTAATGTTATCCAACAGTCCACTGCATAAAAAAAATTGAAATTATTACAATTAGAAATGAAGAATGAGATTTAAAATATGCTGTCACTCTTTATTTAAATCATAACTTAAAAGTTGCCTAATCACTTTTCAATCAAGAATTTGCCAAGCACATGGCATCATGGGTTCTTAAATGGCTATCTCAGATTAATTTGATTATCTTCTCCACAATACATTTGAAACATAAAACGTGAATGCATAAAAGTAATGAGATATCCCATAATGATTCAGCAGATGCAACTCCACAAATTTTTTTTCTTTAAGTGTAAGGTAGTTTCTCTACCTGGCCATGTAGAATTCTTTGAGATATTTCAACACTTTTTTCAATACTCTTTACTTACAAAAATGAAGAAGCTGTCTTGTTGTCTTTGTGTGTGTGTGTGTGTGTGTGTGTGTGTGTGTGTGTGTGTGTGTGTGTGTGTGTTTGTCAGTGCAGCTTGAAGATTTCGAGTGGCAGAGCTGTGAAAACAGGCCTTGGTGGTTTTCCTGGGCCTATAATTTTCAGCTCTACAGCTGTAGATTTCTACCCATATATATATACCACTGACTATATATGCAGACTATATGTACACAAAGGTCGCTATGCCAATAGTACCCAGATCATCAGGTGCCTCATACCCAAGAAACATTGACCCTGTTAGATTAGGCCCCTCAAACCAAAGCTTACCGAGTCAAGCATTTCAAATTGCCTTTACACACAAATCACTCTTGAAACAAAAGGCATCCATCCTAAGAGTAATAAAATATAAAAGTTGACCTTGTCCTTGTCAAAGTGTGCTAACCTTCAATCCTCCCTCTGAAGGACCTTGCTTTAAAGCTTCCCTCTCGGCATCCTCTCTTCGTTTCTGTTGTCTCTTGAGTCTCTCTGGATCCTTAACTCCACGACCGTCCGCCTAAGAATGAGAGAAGCCCTCTTTAGGTATGAATGTAAATGTACCTACGAATTCGTTCTCATGAAAAAAATGGCTAATTTTACTCAAACGATAATCCCAGGGAGGGAACTGAGATATCATTACCTGTAAGTGGTATGTCTAGGCAAGTGCTTCACATGGTCATTAAAAACCCGGTATTAAGCCCTTTTCTCAGGAGAATGAGGCAGAAAATGGTGGTTTCCTTCAGTCGTGATCAGCTGATCTGGGGAGGCGTCGATAGGGAGGAGGCAGAGAGAAAAGTAGGCAGGAGACAGGAGAAGATATCGAATAAGGTGCAGGAGGTGGGAGTCAGTATTAAATCAGAGAATTCTGATCACCCCTTCCCCGTCAGTGAGAAATACCTAACAATGAAGCACATTATTTAAGCTTCTTCCGTGGTAAGAGAATGACATATGCTTGCATAATATGAATTAATTGTTAGGTCTTACTTGCTGCTGTCGCTTCAACGCAGCCTCCTCTTGCTGTCTTCTTCTAGTTTCCTGTAAATCAAATACTTATCAGCAATGTCTTCCACGGTTTCAAAACTACATTCACACAAAATAGCACTCAAAGAAAAAAAATTTTTTCTGTCTATATCTGCTTGAAAGCCCTCACAATTTTACTGAACAGAATTTTATTGAGGCAACCTTAATATAAAATAGGCCAAGCTACAAATCTCTCGAGAATTAAACGTTTTTCACTTACCGGATCCGGGGTTTCAACCTCTGGTTGTGGGCTAAAGCAATCGTAACAGTTTCCCATTACCGTAAATCGTCTTTACATTTCAAACCCTGAGAACTACCTGCAACAAAATACCATGGCGCAAGGGAAGACCCTAGCGTGCCGACTTGACTTACACCTGAAAAGCAGTAGCAATTGTAATGTAAGAAACATGAGGTGTCCATAACCTCTCGCTATACTCAAATAGGCGAGATTCTTGGCCGCTTCAGAACTGAAATTCCGTAGAGTAAAGAATCCTGTAATTCTCTCCTTTTCCGCTCCCTTTAAGTGGGAAAATTTCTCAAAAACTATAGGCATGCTGTTAACCCTTCTTGAATTTTCCAAGAATACCCCTTTTTCACCTTGCATTGGTTTAATTATTTTTCTTTCTACCCATGACGTGCCCTTCTCCAACCTCTTCCTTAGCATGTACCACATTTTTGTTATCAAAGCATTGTTTAGATTCACTTTTTTTACTTCTTTTATAGCTTTGTACTGGCCCCAAATAACATAGTCAGGGTTTATTCTAGAATTAATTGGTCAGACTGGGTCAGTTGTCCCTTCCTTCAATCTTTTTTACTTTTTCCAAAAAAGAGGGCTCAAGATAAGGGACACCCATTAAGGTATTTAAAGTTGTTTCTACGCTCTAGTCTAAAGAAGAAGAGAAAGGCAAATGATAAAATGACAGGAAATCACAAAAGAAACAATACAATTCACAAAACAAGAAACCAGATAATAAAATAGTTTAATTTTAAGAAGACAAAACAGTAACACTGTCATTGCAGGCTGAGAAGGCATCCCAAAAGGACATATGAAAACAGTATTTCACCAAGCTCTCCAATCACAGCACTTTGCAGATTTACAAGGTCATAAATTGGTTTAGTGTCTGCATCAACATGAGCTGTAGCAAGTATCATAATGATACCAGTAGCGAGTATTGTATTGAATGGCAACACTACTATAGGTTTTAAGAACAAAACAAGCAAAAGAGATCCCTCCACATGTACAGAATACCTTTAAATTTGAAAAATATTCTTTCATCTCATTCTATTTTTTCCAAACATCAATTTGCTAATTTTCTAAGCTATGAATGACATATATTGATGCAAACTAAAAGAAGTAAAATATCAAGATACTGTCTTGGATTGAAAAATGAACTATTCATCTACACACTGTACTTTAAATTCTTATTCCTCGGTAAAGTGCACTGACAGTTTTATGACCAAAACCTGTTTTGCAAAGTAAAAACTGTTTAAAATTAAACAATTACCCTGTAAGAGGCTCTCACCCAGTAAAAAGAGTCAAAGACACGGACTACTGAAAAGTGGAATACTTCTGGAAGAGGGTGGTAGACATTACCTCTTCTCACACACAACTGGGAGCCATGCTAAGCCAATCATGCAGCCCAAACTTTATTATATCAACATGATGAACCATTAGGGTTACAACACTAACAAAACAGCTGAAACTGATCCTAGATACAGAAGATTGACATGCACGAATAACTGGAACTAAGGCACTACTTGAAATCCTATATCCCTAAAAACATATGGAGGGTGGGTGGGTGGGGAAGGTCAGGCAATGGCGGAAGGCAACAAAACAACTGAACCTTGAAATGCCATGTGACCTGGAGATGCCCCACACACTCGAACCCATTCTCCCAGCTGCATGTGAGAAAAACGTTTTTTGCTTCTTTCGTCCCTCAGCCAGCGGAAAACCACACTTTATTTTGTTTGCTGCCTCTACTGGATCTGTCCACTGACTGAGAACCTCTCATGGGCCAATCAGTGATCAACACGTAAACAATTTGTACAGTTCAATTAAACACCTTTCAACACATCTCAAAAGCCTGATTGAGATAAGAAAATTTTTGGAATTTAAACAGTTTTGTATGGTGTGTGAATACTGCCAATGGAATATGTATTACAACACTTCCAGTTAGTAGGCTATTTTAACTAACCACAACATACAAACTACATTATGCTTGCTAATTGGCTATGGTAGGTGTCTGAATGTTTTTTATTCCCTCAGTACATAACTAATTTTTAAATTTTTTTGGAGGTGAAGGAATTAATCTTAAACAAGAGATCATTCAGATTCATTTCAGGAAAGTGATCTTATCAATATATATATATTTTTTAGAACTCCTTTTTCAAACCAAGTTCAGTTAGTGTGACTGGATTTTCATTGATGATGAATTCAAGAAAAAAAATTGAAAATAGCAACTACACTCATCTGTAAGTTCAATTTATTTTATGTATTACTGAATGCTACCTGATTTTCTTAACAGAGTTCTTATAACTAAAAAGTTTTAAGAACGTTTAAAATAGTTTTGTTTTCCCTTTTCAATTAATTTGCTTCCCTGGGTGACATCATCATCTGAATTATACCATAAGGCAGAACGATATAATTTGCTTTTGAAAGAAAAAGGTTCCTGGAAATCTTCACAGGGCCACTTATCATTCAATTCAATCTGCTTTCATAATAATATTCTCATCACAAGGGAATTTAATGAAACAATTTTCTTTTTAAATTCTTCTATCTATAGCTTGTTTGTTGTAGCTGAAAACTGCAAGGATTGCTATTCCCAGAATCATGTAACTCACCGAAAACAGATTTCCTCCAGAGAGTCAACAAATTGCACTTAGTCTAGACCATTTTAAAAGAATCTACTTATCATTCAGGTAGCTCCCCAAACCAAAGGAAAACAATAAACAAAATAAATACACTATCACAAATGAAGGATTCTGGCATCATGACTTTCCCAATTCTATCATTCTTTGATACAATTATCAACTTAGGTGATAAATTCTCCTAGTCAATTGCAAAAGATTGGAACAATCTTCAACTGGACCCACTGTAACGATTCTGAAAAATGAAAGAAAAGAAAAGTTAACATTCTCATCACTGACTTAATATGTGGTTTCTGTTCTATTTAAACCAAACTAAAGAGTTGTATACAGAAACTACTGCTTTAGTGATGCAAGTAATTAGACTAGCATGCTAATCTTGAGGTAATCTAAAAATAAAAGCATGTGATTAAGTCTTCCAGCTGAGTATCTCATGACCGCTTATGCTTATACCTGCTTTGTGTTTCACTGGGTGACAAAAATTATGTCTACTCTTCCATGATCTTATGCTATTCTGTCACTGTGGTTACTTTTGGAACTTAGTGGTACTAAAGTATTGTGTTGTACTTTAACTCAATTGCCCCTTAGATCTGTCAGCCATTTTTTTGTCTAATTTCCACATATTCCTGTAATTCATCTAAGAAATTTGGCTGAGTGATATCAGAGCAATGTCAATCTGTTGATTATTCAATTCATTTGTATCAACTGGCTGCTAATAATAGTATAGCTTTGTTGAGAGAAACCCATTACAGTACCCTTATTGATCATCACTATTGGTCAAAGGTTTATATATTAGCCAGCTCAGGATTGCCTACTTTGATCCCAAATAAGAAATAAAATTATCATTATAATAGAAGTTTGTACAGCTTTTTCAATTAAACTGAAATTTTTTATATTTACTCATCATTACTGTAAACTTGTCAAATCATGTTCCTTCTCTATTTGAAAAATGAAAAGTATGCACATGCCATCTTTATCAGTTGGCTTTCTTTCTAAGAGCCTAAAAAAATAAACAATCATTCTTGATTCACATAAAAGCAAAATCGCCTTGCTATACATAATATGCTTTACTGACCAAGCTTGTTTGGTCCAGATTTCTGGATATTAGTCTCATTCCTTGTGTGTGTACCAATATCCAGCCATCTTGGCGTCACACTTAGTCAATACTGCATATGTGTTGAGAACTGATTGCAACATTTACCTGTAGTGTTCCTATCATTCCTGAAGCCATACTTGACAACTGTAACAAGAATCAGAATGTCACAGTCAACAAAAATACTTACTGTCAAGTAAGTCTGCAGTTAGCATCAAAATTCTTAAAGAACAAGTAATTAATCTGTATGTAATTATTAGGGTACTCTTATTTTACTTAAATCTGTAAACATTATTATTGTTAAACAACAACAAACATATGAAACATATGTGTGAACTGCGGTTATGAGACGTATATGAGAAGGATCGTTCTCATATACATTATTATTGTTATTATCATTGTCATCATTATCATTAATAGTACAAAAGTACTACTACCATAACCTGGTATTAATAGTATCTGGTATATTAATTTACTCAACATTCATTATATCTGTTTATTTGTATAAACTTTCTTCCATTATGTTCCTAATCTCTTGACAAAAAAATCCCTTGTTCTTTCATCATGGGGCTTTTGATATGTCACAGTATCTTAAGATAAATAGTATTCTTACCTTTCCAGTCACTCTAGCTACTCCGTCTTTCAGCTGTGAAAGATCTGCAGATGAAAAACTGCCAGAGGCATCTGAGAGAAGAAGAAGTAAAAATAAAATGCGTACCATGGTTCATTTGGCCAAATAATCATGAGTACTACTGTAAGGAAAAGATTAGTAACAAACTACAACCCTACCAAATTAATAGGAAAGTGATCTCCATGCATTCAAAATAATTAGTATTTACCAGCTCCTGTAATATAGACCAATGCATGTAAAAGTAAGCTCTAATTCACATTGTTGGGTGCATTCATGTACATGTAGACATTTCCAGGTTAGTTTTAGCAACTTTAAGTGACAACATTTGATCATATCCAACTGTTAATTTGTGCTATATAAACATTAAGTTATTATTAAATATTAATTACAATAGTCTCTAAGTCTGCCCTTAGTTTTTTACAAAAGTAAATTACATGTGCATTCAGTCAATTTTATAAACTAATATTTGTCCCTACATTTCATCACAACAAGATTTCTTACTTGACCGAGGTCTGCCATCATCATCATCCCCAAAGAGGTCTGCACTTGAAAGACTGTTAGATCCTTGAAAACGATCCAATCGAGACTTTATAGCATACTCTTCCTACAATACCATGAAAAACGAAGACACACACAAAAAGCTTTAGAATCACTCAGTTCCAGCATTTATCTCATGGGGCTACATTTACAGTATATGATAATTGGTTACTCAAAGTTCAACTTCTAAACCATGTACACAGTGTAAATTGTGTATTTAAGTCTCTAATGACCAACTTGCACACAGAATTGCACTATGGTGCACTGAGGAAATGACTCTTCCAAAACATGATGGACGTCACCTTAAAGATCGCTACTTCATCATACCTGGTCATTGCCAAAGAACTGTGTTGATGAAATGCTCTTAGAATTTCCAAACTTTCTTCGGACTTCATCTGCATGTTAAGAATAGATGTTAGCAATGTAATGCTCAGTCAACAACTGACACCAAAGTAAAATGACCATAACTTTTACCTGTTGATGACACATTTACAGGCTCTGGATCTCTTTTTCTGTTTAACCTTCAAAATATAATTAAAAATGGCTTGAAGTTCCAAAATTTTCCTTAAATTTCAGAAGAAAGTTTCCTCTTAATCACATATACCAGTTGGTAAATAATTTCAGAATTGTGTGAAGGTGTAGTCTGATCGTCCGGGTGAGTGTAGTCCTGAGAAGGACTGTTGTCGGTGGTAGTGACTGACGTTTCGACAACCTGTGCAGAAGTCATCATCAGAGTCAAGTGAATGATTGTTGTCAGTGGAATGTTCTTATACTAGTTCGTGTGAAATGATCGGTTGGTTTTGCCGTGATGTTATTGGCTGTAAAACTCAAGTGAGTAAGACTCAATGAGGCAAAATAAAAGATGAAAATAAAATAAAAGTTACAAATATTCAAGTGATAATAAACAAGACTTTTAATCACCTTTCTTCACGACTGGAACGCCTCTCACTAGAGAAAGATGAACCTATTTCATCTCTAAGAAGTGCAAGACACAAATAAAGTATGATTGATAACCCAATACTGGCTATTTTAAAATGAACTGTTTGCAAACTAATTACAGTATTTATGAACAGATGATCACCAGCCCAGGCTGTGCTGGTATAAAACAATCAATTTCATTCAATATTATAACCATTTTCAATTACTTTGTAATGTTCACCACTGTCTCTGAAAGATCTGTTAGTAAATGATCCTGTAGAGTCTTTCTCAGAGTCAGAGTACCCTGACTGCTAAAAATACATGTACATGTATTTCTGGGACATTCTTGCTCTGTGAAGATTTCAGCCGATCCAACATGAGATACACAGAACTAAAACATGTAGGAAGTAATCACATAGTAATAACAAGGATACTATGAATGGTGGATTGATATTTTTGTGACTGGTTACACGAATAACCACTCTTAAAGTATTTAATGGGTTCAAAGAACATTTAAAAATTTTCATGTAAAGTAAAATTAGCTCTTCAGTTCCTCTAATCCACACACTTTCTCGTAAGAGCTACAAATGTACAAAGTGGAAGCATGCTCATCATATCTAACATACCTATCGCGACCTCTGTCCCAGGCAGTTGATCCAAATGGACTATCGTACCTAACCCCACCGAAAAAAGTAACCAGTTATGTTGTTGAAGAAAATAAAAAGAACAACCCATTATCGAGGTCCAGCTAATATCATTATTTTTCAGCTGCAAGCAGATCCATAAAACCATGGGCTAAGTGGGTGGCACTGGTTAAAGGAATGCAATTTCCAAGGTGTAATTTAATTTAATTTATTAGCTTTGCCAACAATACATACAAAATAGAACACGGACATATTACAATAATAATAACAGGCAGGCAACCTCAATGGCGATACCAATTACTGTGGTCTCAATTACTGTGTACAACTTTACTCTGTACAAAACTTACAATGGAGGTGGTTCTGTGAAACTTGTGCCATCCATTCCATAGCTACATTTAGAAGGAGAAAAAGTGTCTTGGCTAAGTGTAGAGAAACAATTTGTAACCTACATGTATTTATACATATACATCATTCTCTTATTCCAAAATGAATTCAATTGAATTCAAACCAATTGAGTTAACCGCCTCCCGGTTAGCTCAATTGGTTAGAGCGCTGGATTGTGTTGTGCAGGAGGTCAAGGGTTTGAGCCCCAGCCGGACCAATACACATGGTCTTAAAAATAAGTGAGGAGAATTATTTGCTACCCTTCTACAATCAAGAAATGGATAGATGTTCTAGTCTTCTCGGATAAGGACGAATAAACCATAGGCCCCATCTCCTGCAGGGTTAGGGGTAGGAGACATTAATTTTCCACACACAAGATTACTGTGTGGTGGATGTCCTCCCCTGGGTGGGATGGGTGGGTATTGACCCTGAAAAGCCCCTATGGGGAGTGGTCAATTTACCTTGAGCACTGTTCTACGAAAATCAAGTCACACTTTATGTATGTATGTATGTATGTACGTACGTACGTACGTATGTATGTATGTATATATATATATATATTGTGGGAGGAAAAAGACAAGTAAACTACAAGTTCATCCCTACAAGCCTGTTTCGTGGTCGCCCACTCATCAGGGGATTCGCTCTACTTCTATGTATTGAGCACTGTTCTACAAAAATCAAGTCACACTTTATGTATGTATGTATGTATGTAATTCATGTATTTAACAGTGAACATAGGTCAACTCTAATGATTATCACCTTTAACACTCAGTTTTTCACCCACATATTTTTCTTTACAAAGCATTACTTATCCTGTAAATGTTTAAAACTTTCCATGCCATATTTATGCATTCAGCCGTATTACAAATAAATTCATTGTTGCAGGTCTAGCTAACCACTACCGTAATTTCCGGCCGTTTACCTGCGTGGCCGATTACCCGCTTCGGCCAATTATTGCATGCAGCAAAAAAATAAGTCAACAGATTACCCGCACCTTAAAAACAAAGGAAATTTGTACAAATATGCTCTAGAATTCACAACATTGCATACTTGACAGAATGTGAATTTGTGGCCACATTTTGTGCAAACGATCGTTTGGCTCCATGATGATTTCTAAAAAAAAATCGATATCTCTGGTTCCACTGGGCCTAACAAGTCCCTTAAAATGGGAAAATTCTCTTCAGCTAAAGCTAGTGTTAACTGGAAAATTGTTACTGATGCACCGGTTTATCCTCGGTTTATTTTTGTCACCATCAAGGTTTTGTTTACACGCGTGCCGATAGCAATTTGTTCTTCGCGTAACTAATTCTGCATGAAATAAACTCGAGTCGGCATCATGTTTAGTGCTGCTTTGTGGCACTCTTAATACAATACAATTCATCTGAGAGGTGGAAACGCAGGTAGGTGAGAATTTTCTTCAATTCAACAGCAAGTAGATTTCAAAATTGTCACATAACCCACACCTCCCGATTACCCGCAGTGGCATGTGTTTAAGGCAAAATCAACAGATTACCTGTGGGTAAACGGCTGGAAATTACGGTACTATCACTAAAGCAAGTAGAATGACAGGAAAGAGTATCAACTGGAAGTGGGTAGAATTGAATATTTATCTTGGGATATTACCTATCAAAGAAATCCATATTTGAGTTTGAAGACACCCTAAGTTTGTCTGCAAAAGATGGCTGTGTCTTAGAAGGCTTCACTTGTTCAACAGTTGCCATAGCAGCTGAAGCTGAGTGACCTCTACCAGGAGTTGTTGTCCCTTTCTTGCTTCCACTGACACCCATTCCAAGGCGCTCCAGCTGGGCAGCCTTTTTCGGATCAGACTGGCGAAGCTTATCCTCCTCTTTCTTAAAGTTGACAGGGTTGTATGCAAGGTTTGGAGAAACAAGTTCTGCTTCTGCTTCCTTAGCATTCGTAAGTGCTGCTTTTTCCTTGTCTTTGTCAAGCTGCTGGGCTTTTGACTCCAGTTCATTGAAGTTTGTTTTCACCTTTGCAAACAAAAATTATATCAAAAGTAAAGACAAAAGAAAATCTTTTTCTTGAGGATTCAGACCTCCAAGAAGAGCAAATTGACCTTTTGTTAATGTGTAGCCTCTCATGTCAAACTTATATCAAATGAAAGCTAGGATGTAGAAGTACATTGTGGAAAGGAAAAGGGACTCAGAAATTAGGAGTAGCATCTCAATAATGGAATAATAAACGAAATAAAACATGTTTCACAAAGATTATGATCAGTTTGTTCATAAGAACAAAACTCGTGTTAAAGCTCACCTTGACACTCTTTGTGCTTGAAACAAAGGGTTTACCAAACAAAGAAAGGATGCCAAAGTCTGTTTGAGTAAACTTTGTTGTATTTATAAGAGCTTTTAATTTTGCAGTATATACTTTGACTTCTTAGCATTTTTATGTTGTAAGTTTCATATGATTTCATTCATATTGGTGGAAATCACTTACTGAAAATCACTCAGCAAATAACACTCTGATTTCATTGTTTGCAAACTGATCATAATCTTTGTGAAACATACTTTCTTTCATTTCACGTTCCATTATTGAGATGCTACACCAAACTTCTGAGTCCCTTTCCCTTTTTGCAATGTACTACTACATCTTAGCTTCCATTGACTTTGAGTGATGGTGAGTTTTGTGGTGGTGAGTTTGTAGTGGTGGTGAGTTTTGTGGTGGTGAGTTTGTAGTGGTGGTGAGTTTTGTGGTGGTGAGTTTTGTGGTGGTGAGTTTGTAGTGGTGGTGAGTTTTGTGGTGGTGAGTTTTGTGGTGGTGAGTTTGTAGTGGTGGTGAGTTTTGTGATGGTGAGTTTGTAGTGGTGGTGAGTTTTGTGGTGGTGAGTTTGTAGTGGTGGTGAGTTTGTAGCGTTGGTGAGTTTTGTGGTGGTGAGTTTGTAGTGGTGGTGAGTTTGTAGTGGTGGTGAGTTTTGTGGTGGTGAGTTTGTAGTGGTGGTGAGTTTTGTGGTGGTGAGTTTGAAGTGGTGGTGAGTTTGTAGTGGTGGTGAGTTTTGTGGTGGTGAGTTTGTAGTGGTGGTGATTTTTGTGGTGGTGAGTTTGTAGTGGTGGTGAATTGACTGGATACCAACCCAGTAACTCAGACATTCTGATTGTTAACTCTCCCAGTAAACAGCTACACATTTCTTGTAAATCACATATTAGGTGAATTTAATTTAATATTAAGATAACAAAAATAAGTGCTTCAGAAACAAACCTTTGTTGCTCCCAGTCCACCCTTCTTGGCTCCAAGCTATGAGGTAAAAGCAAAGTAAAAAAACTGATTGTCAAAAAAGATAGAAAACACTTGACACAAACAAAGGTATTTGGAACTGTAACAAACAGTAAAACAGAGATGACAATGAGTGAGCCACCATAAAGGAACATCACTTTGTTTTGATCTGTGATCAAGGAGGACCTCTTTACCCACTTAATTGGATTCATTTTTAGCCAAGAGAATCTACAAGTTGGTAACAAGCTCATATTCAAACAGCAACACATTGAACTTGCAGGAAACTAAAAGATTGGTGAAAATGCGCTGACACAATATTTGGTGGTAAAAATCTCTGCAATACAAAAGTGAACACAAGAAAAGGACAACTCACCCCTTTCTTTTTGGCTGTAACAGGCTTCCTTGTTCCTATTGTAGGTACACGGGTTTCTGAAAAGGAGAAGATATTTACAGGTACATTTTAGTTTGGAGTCCTATCTGTGCTACCGAACCACAATTGAAATTTCATAAATGTGCACAATTAAAATGCGTGAGCATTCTTGAAGCTCTTTCCTGAGTTATTACGCTGTTGACTGTTTTTGTTAAAAGAAGAGCAGTAAATCCATATTACACTGTATCCGAAGTAGTTAGCATGACACAAACCTTGCTGCTTTGGAGGTGAAACACTGAGATCTTCCATGTTCTTGTTCAAATCATTCCCTAACAAAATGAGATTAGACAAGTTGAAGTTACAGAGGCCTTTTCATCAAATAATAGTTTGATAGTGTTTACTCATTATACATTTACCAATTCAATACACATTTTTTATTTACCAGAGTTGTTTCCATTTTTTCCGTTTGTTGGTATCATAACTGTCTGTTGAAAAGACTGACTCTCTACTTCCTTGAAGAAATCTTGTTCTTTACGATCAGGAGAGTTGGGTGACTGGGGTCCATGGTGACTGTCCAAAAGTGTCTGAAGTAGGATGAAAATGTAAATGAAACTTCCAAGAATATGTATACAGTTTGAGGGAACATTTACACAACATAAAAACTACGAAACATTTAAAAAATGCCTTCCCTCACCTGGGTTCCATATTGTTGTAAGGCCCTTGTTGCTAATGTTGCAATTTTTTCTCTGTACATCGCAGCCACCCGGCTGCAGGAAAGAAAATAGGAATACAAATGCACTTACATCAAGGATCTTCATCATTTCTTATTAAATAGAGCAGGTTTGCTTTTCGCCAAATGAGCTTATTTAAAGGACTAACAACTTCACTAAGTGAACCACAGCAATTGGTAAACACAAATGCAATAAACTCATAAGCTACATGTAATCTATAAAATGTACTTTCTAACTGACAAATAATGATATAAACTGTAACAAAATCATATTGAACAAAAATTTGATGATCAGTAGCTCTTGGAGGATAATGGGAAAAGTTACTTCTTATTGCCATACTGATATTTTTCAGTGGTTGAGATACATGTAATTAACAAAAATTCAACTAAAACTTAATGTATGTTCCTTTTGACTTTTGACTCAAATACAGTGAAAATGATAATTTGCAAGGTTATTGTAAAAAACATCAGAACTAATTTGAGCAAAGTTTCACCATCTCTACAAAAATGCATGCTGGGAGGCATCAACTAATGTGAAAAATTAATTGCACAATAATTCCTTTGTTTCCTTGTCTCAGGACCCTTGAAATTAATTTCAAATGTCTTGAAACCCAACTCAAAAGTCCTGAAACTCAGCTCGCACATGAAACCTCAAAGTTTCAAGAATTGAGAGTCTAGGACTGAGTTTCAAGGGACTATCAACTTACTTTTGAGTGGTAGTGTAGTTTGACTAAAATTCAACTCATATTTAATTAATAAGATATTTAAATGTGCCTTTAGATTTTCCCTTTGAGAGAAGTTCTCCAGATGTCCCTTTTGACTTTGCACTTACAATAGGACTCCCTACAGAGTAAAAGCTGATTTATTGCTTAGTAATCCACATCTCATGCCAAACCAGTTTACCTCTCTTTTATCTTTGATTTACCTTTTGTATTTAGCAGATGTATCTTCAGTTGAGAGACCATGTTGTCTGAAGAAGGCATTCTAGGTATAACAAAATTAAACATCTTTAGGAAGAAATTTAAAATCCTCGCCAAAGCTACCTATAACATACACGCAAGATTAACCAAGACCCAAGTGTGAACATCATTGTGGAGACCCGTCTCTTCCATAAGACAACACTGAAAAAAAAAAGTCAGGCTTTACTTCAGGCAGAAGTTACACTGATATATTTGGGACAAATTGCCTTGTTTGTTTCATCACAATTAGAAAACATTTTGAAAACACTCATAGACCACTGTGGACTTTTTGAAAATGATATTACTAAAAAGATAAAAAACAATCAAGCCTCTCAGAGACAATATCTACTCTGACTGAAAAAAGCTTCATTCATATATTGTAAAGAAGTCTGACACAAAATGTTACAGCTGTAAGTGCAATGTTTTGGTTTGGCCATTAATACACATAGACAAATGCTATGGTTTAATATCGTTGATTTGGTAAACTTTATCTTCAAGTTATTGTTGTGAGTGTTGTCAAAAATTAGCTGTAAATTTCTCCCATTCAAAAGACTTACAAAGGCTGCTTTCTTATCTGAGAAACCATTTAAGTAAAACTGGCTGGGGGTTAAGATAAATGTTTTATTCTTGAAGTGTTGTGATAGCCAAATAAACTTTATCATCACTTAAAGACCTTCTCTGTGGAAACATTCAATGATATTTACTGTTTTAAACTCTGTCCTTCAAAAACTATCCCAGTCTATCAAAAACTATTTGTAAGCAAAAGCGAAAATTAATATTTAACCCTTTCACTAGTCAACAGGTCTTTCGAATAAACTGATCATGAATGAATAAACTTTTCGAACTGAAAATTTGAAATTCAATTCTAACTGGCTTTGAAGAGCTAGTTGTAACTATGTTTCACTAGGAAAATGTAAAAATCAAGTGAAGTGCTTGGAGCGGAGTCTTTATCCTTCATAATCATACCCTGAATCAAAGCAATCGACACTAACAATCGAACCACACTGTATCACGTAATTATCTGGGGTTGCTTCCACTAATTTTTTTTTCGTAAAACAACTGAATCACGCAGGTAAAACTACTATCAAAACCCTGATTTAACGATGAAATTCCGACGATCAACATAAAGAATGAATGGCGTTTAAATAACTTGATTAGTCATGTCTTACGCCAAGGCAAGTCTGATTCACACCCTCACCAACTGATCAACAACGTCTTTCTCTATCTTACCGCTTTGGCGTTTCCGCCAACTTGCATTGCCCTCAGTTGTAGCCATGTCCAGTTCGTGTCCAGCTGGGTAGATCTTTAATACATGAAAGACGAGATCGGATGTTTAAGTCTAACTCGTAGCGTGTTACCAAATGAACAAATCATTCGAAAAGGAATTTCGCATGCAAGAAGTCGTTTCGAAGATCTCCGTTTGACGACCATTCCACTCGGTTTTCTCAGGCCGATAGCTCACTATAAAAAGAGATTCATCTAAAAATTGATGCAATGTATTTTTATTTACCTAATAAAGGTTAAGTGAACACCGAGTGATCTGTGAACAGCGGAGCAGTCGATACATAGAAATACACCGTAAGTTACCGATGCCCACGTTGGATTGCTGTGTCCGCAATCAAAGCAAGTCTGAAAACGAAGAAAACCTTTTAGATTTAAGGAAAAAGTACCTAAATAATAGAATAAAATGATAATGAAGTTAAATCTTAACCTTATTGTCGGGTTGAGATTTCAAACGTTTGAATATTGTGGTAATGTCTTTCGGACCAGCAATCGCATCCGCCATTTTCCTCTTCCGAGAGAAGTTTGGAAACGTCATCATTTAACCATATCACGTGATAAGAATTGTCATGACAGAGGAAACTGGGTTTGAATATAGCACAGCAACGAGGCGCTTGCAACCTGCCAAATTGGCGGGAAAATGAGATTATCCGAAAAAATTATATTTTATCGTAAATGAAACGAACCTCGATCATTTATTTTGCCATTTGTGGATTTTTAATTGTAGGAAAATGCTCTTTCTTCTCTCCGTACATAGGTGACGTTAACGAAATGCAGTCTCATGCTCACAGTCAACTGAAGCATCACATTCAGCAGCCATTATTCAAGCTGACTACAAACTCGATTCCTCAATCTCACACTCATCAAGCAACAGCCTCGCCATCGCCATGTCTGAGCCCAAATTTCAATAAATCTCCATATCATGGACATCTGTTAAATATCCGACCCATGAACTCACCCTCCAACAGCTATTTTCGCCCAAAATCCCCAAGACAGAAGGAAAAAGGTACGTAAATCTGCTATAACTTTAATTCATCACGATGACGCGAATTCTCATAAAAAAAACCAACAAAACAAAATCAAACAAATCGAAATAAGCTTAGCTACATTATGAAAAGTTGGAGTAAGCTATAAGCCTAACATAATACAATTACTTATAACTTATAACTCGGAATTATTTGTGTATTTGGTAAATTTCCTTTATTTATGAAGTGATACATTACTAGTGAAATAATGGTAATATTTCAGAGGCAGAGAAATTGGAAAAAGACAGAACGCAATCAGCTGAACGAATTCATTCCCTTCACACCCGTCTTCATCAAGAAGCAGACAAAATTAGAAAATGGAAAACATCCACAGAGATAGAAATAAAAGAAAAGGTAAATTCATGCTGTTCACACTCACGATGTTTCTCAAACCGTGGATACATTACCATTGTGTCAAGTTGTATATTTCAATACGTAGGAGAAAAAGTTACTGGAAGCTGTACAAACCATTGACTCTCAGAGGAAGTCAATTCTTGATTTACAGGTACCCTTATTTGTTTTTTACTTTATTCTAGTATTTAAGAATAAAACTCGATATTGAAAATAATTTTTTAGATAAATTTCTTCATTTATTTTGTCATAGGCAACCATTTCGGAAGTAGAAAGCAAGTTAATTAGCACGTTAATTCAATAAATCTTGCTATCACCAGTTTATTGCCCTCCTTTTCGACTATATTCAATCGTGCAAAATTCAGTGGATTATATTACAGTAAAACTCTCAAATATTTCGCTGGAATGTACAAGAATTTGCAAATCTATTGACTTGCACCTTAACTACTGTTAACTGAAATGGACAGCCAAGACGTCTAAAAGTTATACGAAAGCTTTACAAGCAAGTCAAACAAGCATTGTTCAGCTGAAGAATCGCATTTTTCTAGAAGGAATACGTCTGACTTTTTATGCTGGGATACTAATAACAAGTTTTTAAGAAAGTTTTTCTCCGGCCTCTGTATGGTCCACCCATAATCAACTTCAATGATAATGAGAGGGACCTTTCTAGTACTCTTACCTTGAATGGCGATCACAAGAAATAAACGAACAGATGGAACAAAAATACTGATCATTATTTATGTGAATACCATTATTTATACTTACACGAATACCATTTTGCTATCACGCCATAATCAAATTTTTTTTCCTGTTGCCTATAATGGCAAGCGCCGGGATAACTTTATGACTTAAGAAACTAATTGTCTGTTATAGTAACTTTTTGCCATGATCTCTTTTATACTTAGCTTTATTTTAATTTGTGTTTACAGTTTCAAAATGAAAGCCTCAGTTCAAAACTTCAGGAAGAGCTTGCAAATCGAGAGGAAGTGGAACACAAGTAAATAAACACATCACTATGAAGTTTGAATTGATGATAATGATAATAGCGACAATATCAATAGTTTCTGTACAGTTATTCTACTAGCGGATGAAGACGGACAGCGGAATACAATACTGCAAATCCGAGTTAAGAGTAGAAAACTAAATGCTGTTGACAATGAATGTTATCTATTTCTGCGATCTAAAAGACTGGAATCCATCTTATCGACATTTACGTTAATGCATTACACATGTAAATGTATTTTTTCCCTTTAGAATCGTTTCTACTAGAGATATGTGCAATGTACTGAAAGATCACGTGGCGAAGGTGGAGGAAAATATTCTTAAAGGTAGGTATGTGTCGAATTTCCGAATCTGAATCTCCACTGAAGGTGAGTAGTTAGAACTATTTAACAACATATAATAAATGCCGTTTTTGACCCACGCAGGAGAAGCTGATCGCGACGAACTCAGATTTGAAGATAAAAAGCGTATTGGGCAATTTCAGGTGATACGAAATTCGTAGCTGTTGTTTTATCCATAACGACCAAATGTTATAACAACGAGTTTAGCTGCAAAAGTACATATTGAATCAGTCACAGTAACCTAGCATACCTTTTTTTTTGTCAGGAAATGGTCATTAAATTTCAGGATCTACAAATTGAACACACAGCAAAGTTCAATGAAATGAAAGAAAAAAGTAAGCGTTTATGAAAATTTTGTCTGTTTACCAACCGATGGGTTCTTTTAGATGTCTGTTACTGAACTAACCGCCTCCCGGTTAGCTCAATTGGTTAGAGCGCCGGACTTTTGTGCGGGAGGTCGAGAGTTCGAGCCCCGGCCGGACCAATACTCAAGGTCTTAAAATAACTGAGGAGAATGTGCTACCTTTCTATAATATCATGAAATTTATAGACATTTTAGTCTTCTCGGATAAGGACGAATAAACTGTAGGTCCCGTCTCCTGCATCTATTGGTTGGTTAATAAGGTTAGGCAGGGGACGTTAAAGAACCCACGCACGAGATTACTGTGATGTGGTCTGGCCTATTTACTGGGAATTGGGGGGAATGGGCATCCTCAACTTCCTTTGATTCGTTGTAAACTGCTACAAGCAGTCTGGCAAAGTCCCCCGCACAGTGTTGTAAGAATGGCCCTGAAAAGCCCCAAGGGGAATGGTCATCTAACCCATCCATCCATCCAACTCGCCTACACTATGATGTTCTTTCAGTGAATGAGCGGAAAAAAGAGCACGAAGACTTCGTCATGGAATATACAGAAAACCTCCAGAAAGCAGATAATCAGGTACCAATGCGATGGTACTCATTTACTCACCTTTCATTCTACAATACGTGTTCAACTGATTAAAAAACCGTACTTCTTTTGGTGGGCATTTATGTAGGAAACTACATGTAATACAATTTATAGTTGATTCGTATAATCATCCTTAAACTTGCGCAGATACGACTCCTCGAAACTGACAAGAAAACAAAGGAGAACCAAATTTCCACCATGGAGGCAGCTTTAGAAAAGAGCAAAGAGGAATCTACTTCTTTCGAGCATGAGCTAGGTAATTTGTTACGTTAATATAATAAATTATGAAATTAAACTTTACATTCACTTTTCTAATGAAATAGAAATAGATATACATTTCCTTTCATTCTTAGAATGCAGTGCCGCCCTTCAAATTTTAACTTCTCAGGTTCTTTTCTATTCTTCTATAGCACTCTTGCAAGATAAACTGAAGAAATTTGAAAGTATCATCACCTCGCAACAAGTCCAAATTCAAAATACAGAGGACATGTTATCTTTCAATAAGGTGAGAGAAAGTGAAATGCTGGCTCCTCCATAAAATACCATCTAAAGTTATGGGAAAGCGAAAACAAAAAGCTATTGACAAAATTATTCTTTTAAAACATTTCGCGTTTCATTTGGACTCTGTAACGTTCTGTTTCGGGATGCACTTTAGCAAGAGTGTAAGAGGACTGAAGAAGAACGTCAAGCCATTCAGTCACAGTTTGAGAGTGTCCAGCAAGAGAACCAAATACTGAAAGAGTGTAATCTTGAGATGAAAAAGGAGCAAAGGAAAATATTAGACGGGCTAGAAATACAACTTTCCTCTCTGATAAAGGAAAAAGAAAAACTGGAAGAGGAGTAAGTATAAAAGTATGTCGTTGAGATAAAACTGACATGGCCGAGAGACGAACTTGATATTGATTTAACTGTATTACGTTTTTAACTTCTCATTTATACTTTCTAACGCAAGAAACCTTTTTCTTTCGCAATCAAGTCTCCAAAATCTTACGAAGACCAACGAAACTACAACAGAAGAACTGAAACATCTCCGGGTAAAGTTTGGTAAGTTTATGAGTTGATCCCTCTTTACAAAGTCCTATCGACTCCTTTATTTAGAGGTGTGGCCTTGCTGACCGATAAGATTTACCAAGAGAACATTCTCTTGGATTTACCAAGTTTGTCATTGCACTTGTTGCCCTTTTGAGTGCGTTCTTAAGCCTTTTTAGAAATTTTAAGTATTTTATTTAGAGAAACAGTTATGGACTTCCCTATATACGTTACAAGGGAATGTTATCTGAATGTTTTTCATGATTACTCTACCTTAACATGAACAAATGTTTTATGGCGTTACAGAGGCTCTACGAAGAGAGAAGGAAAAAGCAGATGCTTTAAACGATCACATTCTTAAAGAAAAGGTAATCATCTAAAAGCCGTCCTGACCTGAAAAGGAAATATTTTAAAGTAATTCTTATGGATTGTTTTTGTCTCCCTATTCAGAATGATTTAATGAAAGCTTCCGCAGACTTACAAGAGAATCTGTTAAAGGAAGCCGAAAAAGTTTCATCGAAAGGAGATTTGTTGCGGCAGTCAAAAGAAAAGCTGGGCGAGTTACAGGTCATCAATTTTATTTATCGGTTTAATGTTCTTTTAGCATTTCATTTTATCAAAATTCTTTGTTGTCCCTTTTTTATCTTCTTCTCGAGCCATTATGTTTCTACTTGGAGTATTTTCTCTTCATGTATGATCTTCATTTTCCCCTACTAAGTATCAGTACTAAAAAGTTGTTTGACGTTTAGGAGACGAATTTCTCGTTAATGAGCGAACTTGACCGAGTCAACAATGTTAAACACGAAATAGAGGAAAAGATCCGCAAGTTAACGCTTTCCTCGGAAGAGAAGCAGGTAAATGTGCTTGCCTACGTAACCATAATTAATGTAAAACCAGCAGCTAAGAAAGCAACCCTCATTACTAATTCGATTGATGTTAAAACCCTTTTTTCAGAGGACAATAAGCGATCTTGAAGGGAAATTCTGCAATGCAAACTACAATGAAAAATATTTAACAGAAAAAGTACAAGATCTTCAAAAAAAGCTTCAGGATGAGAGGTACTCTTTACATAACAAAAACTAATGGTACGTTTGTCTAAAATGTATCTGATCTTAACCATATATCTATCCTTTAATTGAATTCACGTCTTTGGAGTTCAATTTTGATTAATTTTTCTGCTTTTGTTCTTGTTGTTAAAGAAAAGAAAAAGAGCAGCTCCAAAACTGCTTGGAAGAATTTAAGGTATGGTGTCCGTTACGCCAATTCGTATACGACCTCGCCTGCATTATGTCGGATAAATTTGAAAACGCGACTTTGTTTCTACGATCTTTGGAAATTGGATCTTTTCGAAAACACTCTTCAAAGTTGATAAATTGAAAAAATTCCGAGGCTCGTCTGATGCACACTGCTTGTACGGGATTCTTTTACCTCGATCTTAATTGAATGAAAATCCAGACACAAATCATAACCAAATTACAAGTTTATTTGGGTAATCTAGAGTCCGTCCTCAAGAAGCCGAAAAAAAAAACGGAATCGCTGTTTTCAATTTTTAGAAACTTCACTGATTAATATAAGCATAATTACCCTTGTATTTCTTCAACTATTTGATGAACCTGTTTGTCTTTTTTCTGCTTTAAATAGGATTCTGAAAGAAAACTTAGAGATGAAATCAGTATTTTGGAAGAAAAAAATTCAGTACTGGACAAGAGCTTAATGGTACTTGTCCGCAAATTTCTTTGTTCTGTTTCCTTTGATGTTATATAACTTTTGTTGAGTAAAATCGAAAATATCTAGTCGCAATCGTCATGCCAATCCATGTTTAATCAACAGGAAGCATCAAAAGCAGGAGAAGAGTCCAGTAAACTCATTGAAAAGTTAGATGGAGATTTCCAGAAGCTCCAGTAAGTTACTACAGCCAATCAGGGCTGATTATTTCTTTCCCTCCAAACATCAAGTGATAGCTACAGCCAAAGGGAGGAAGGAAGCCAGAAAAAGTGTTTCAAAAAATTATGTCTTGAACGACAATTTAAAGTGCGGAGCCGGAGGGGAAAATACTTCTGTTTCTGCACCCTCACCTTTTTAAATGGCAGCGTAACTTCTAAAAATATACAAATGTATGGGCCTGAAATTTAGCTTATTATTTTTTCTTGTTTTCTTGATATCATCAGGAAGAAATACAACAAAATGATGAGTGACGGAAAGGTTCAAGATGAAGAGAGAGCGACGGTTTTAGAGAAAGAGAAAGACAACGTAATTAATCTAAGTCACTGTAGCAATTTTTAACGTGGCTGAACTTATTAAAATTTGTAAATCTACTTAGAGGCATCTTAAGACTAAATTTATGTTACCAAATTTTACCAGAATCGATCTTTAAAAGATGACCTTAAAGAAAAGACCAAGCAACTGGAAATCCTCGAAACAAAGGTGAGCAAGAGTTCACTAAAGCTTACTATGAAAGCCACTTTGAAACGTTCAAGATCAGATTTGTTTGGATCATAATTGAATCGTCTCATTTTGAGTTGATTGCAACACCAATTTCTGGAAATTTCATCGCATAAATTTTCATCCCTTTTAACTTTTCCCTCCCATTTCATAACATTTGGTAACCTTCGAGTTCATTATTTCTGCAGGCAAAAGGTCTCCAGGATCAGCTTACAGCCAAAACTAAACAATCTAAGGAACTGCAGCAAGAAGTAAGTATATATCCAAAGGTTATCTTACAGAACTCTATCACCAAATCAGGCAATCTGAGTACTTTCAGTGACTAACCATTTGCATGTGCTATTGTTTTTTATTACACAAAGAATAAAACGATGAAAAGCAAGGTTACCTCTCAAACCAAGGCTCTCGACAAGTTAGAAAATCAGGTAATTTCGCGATAACAGGGAATTTTCCCCCAAACAGGTTATGGATGTATTCACTGGTGTTCCTTTCCTATTTTAGAAATCAAAGATATCCGCTGAACTTGACACTTCCAAGGAACAGATTAAAGATTTCTCAGAAAAGGTGAGCCTTATGATATTCAACTGCAATCAATTAACATCGTTGACACTTCACATTTTCAGCAGGCATCTTGAGTTAAATGATAAATACTCGAACGTTTTCAATTTTTAGCTCAAGCAAAGGGACGAAGACTTACAAAGAACAAGCGACCATACCGAAGTCGTCCAAAGACAAGTATTGAGTCGTTTTTAGGGGCTTTTTACCTTACAAAATCTCAATGCCACTTCGAAAACGGAGTGTTCAAATAGTTTTGCCCTCTAAATCGATCGTAGTTTCCTTTAGGTGTTCTCTTTCTTTATAACGTAGTCTTGAAGTTTCTGGAAATGCAATCGTAGTTCGCTAGTTGTTACAGTTATTTTGGATATTACACATTCTCATCCATTACTAACAGAAACACACAAAAAAAGCAACAAAACAGCTCTCAAATAAACATTTAAAACTAAGCAGTTATCGACGTGAGTGTCGAAACTCAGTATAGTACGTCAGGTAAATGAATCAAGGCGGATTTTAAAGAAAATAATAATGTCTGCGTGTTACTTGACAGTTGGAGGCTATGAAAAAAGAAATCATCACGAAGTCTGAAACAGTGGAGTATCTTGAACGACAGGTAAGATAACTAGCACTTCGAATATTCAACTGATGTATAATTTCTTTATGATCAAGTTACTTTGTGAATTTGCAAGGATACTGCAGGGTGATTTTACACCTGAGAAATAATTTGCTTTAGTCTTTGTTTTGGGATCTATTCCCCTAAACCTATATTAAATTGAATATAATCAAACAGGTTCGACAATTTAAGGAGGAAAAAGAAAAGGCAATACAAGATAAAGAAACAGTACAAATGGAATCTGAAAAGCAAATGAATGAGCTATGCGCAACGTTGGAAAAGTACAAGGTAGATTACAAGACTAACGTCTGTCTAGAAAACTGTACGATTTATTTAGGCGTTAAGGATTTTACAAGGTTTTCCTTGAAATACCTTTGAAAATTTAATCTAGCTAGATAAACTTATACTTTGTAATGCTATGTTGTAAGGAAATATAAAATAAAGTATTGGTGTTTTTGTTGCAAGGACACAGCAGTGTTTACTGCTGGTCAAACGGTCTACTTAGAATCTTAGAAGTAAGTCATAAATTATTCCAGATAAATTTACACTGTGCGTGAAAGAAGGCTGAGTATAGCATTAATATTGCTGAATTTTTTCCTGAGCGTTTCCCAATAAGTGCATAGTGATAGTTTTGCAAAATTATCTATTAAGATATTCCGCTTTCAAAGATTAATTTACTCATAATTACCGTTACCAATGTTAAAAAGTGCAAGTTAATCTTTTTAATCGACAGTTGGAAAATGAAAAAATAGTGGCCCAAAAGGAGCGAGAGCTGGACCTCTTGCTTGCCAATGCAGAGAAAGAATCGCAAGAAAAACATGTAAGTGGATAAAGGGCGAACGAACGTTTATATAGCTATTACAAGCAATGATGAAAAGTAGGTTCCTAAGTCGACATTTTACTTCCTTTCTCCCAATGTTTTCTTCTCTGCAGGAGAAACTATTAATGGAGGCCAAGAAGCAAATAAAAAAATTAGAAAGAGATATATGCGATCTTAAGGAGAATCAGGTATAACTCTCTCAAGTAATTCTACTGAGGCTCGTTGAAATATGTCATTTAGATACACTGACCACTCCTGTTCCATAAAAACAAATAAACATGCTCTCAAAAGAAAAAAGAAAACAGACGAAATACAAACAGAAAAGAAAATACTACTTGTGTTCTAAATTAAATCAATTTACTGACTCACCTTTACAAAACACAAGAGGAATTGTGGATTTTCATCCTCGTATGGGATATTTGCCTCACGATGATTAAGTAAATATAATGTTATCTTGTTTATATCACTGACTTTTCGACGCCTCCAGGAAAAAGACAGGGAAAGATTAGAGTTCGAAAAATCTGAAGCAATCGAAGTACTGCAAAAACAACTAGAAGCAAAGGTAACCCTAAGAGATATTCCAAGCGTCAGCTTAAATTTGTCTTCATCGCCGCTTTTCAATTCTCTTCTCACTGCTCTCATTTTACCTATTGAAGTGATATATTCAGAATGAAGATATAACCATGCTTCAAGGAAATATTGGCGAAAAACACTGTAATGTGAGAGATTTGTTTGGTTTGAATTTCAATCAGCGAGAATCAAATTAGCATATTTTCCTCCTGTCATCAGTCTGATTGTATGTAAGAAGTGAATTTTGCGCTGAAAGCCCTTGAGTTAGGCGTACATGATTTGATCATTTTAATTTCGTCAGACTTCTTTAATGTGCTGCTTTAACTTTTAATAACTGATAAACCTTAGCCTGTTATCACCTTTTTTTCGAAGAAAGAATAACGTTAATTCTTATGGTTCGAGTTAACTTTTGCCTTAAGTCTGCCAGAAGTCCGCGAACTCCATCTTCAGATGTGAAACTCAAGACGCCAAAATTACCAGATCATGACGTGGCGGAAGCGACGCCTCAAGATTCTGCGGTGGTTCCTGAAACCCCAAAGCAACCTCGTGGAATTCTTAAACTAAACGATGTCTCTCAGAAAAAGAGGAGGGTAGCTTTCACTACTTCAGGGGAGCAAACATTGTCCTCAGAAGAGGAAGACGAGAAACATACGAAGGTTTTTAAGTTTAATTTGATTCCAAAAGTTAATTGTATTTTTTCAATATACCATCGACACAAGATCTCGGCTTGTTTTCTTGCTGACAGGATGGAAGAACAAGTCCTAAACTGTTTTCTTGCTGACAGGATGGAAGAACAAGTCCTAAATTGGGTAAGACACCTGGCAATGAAAAAGAGAATCAGAGGAACAAACCACGATCGAATGTTCGATTTTCTCCAAAGCCATCTAGCTGGAATAGTGAGCCCTTGTCCACAAAGTCTCCATTTCCGGAAACACAACTCAAACAAATCCCACGAGGAAAGCCAGTGGTTCCACAAAAACAGAAGAAGGTGATAAGAGTTACTTGAATACAGAATTATTGTTTTGCATGTTTCTCATTATGGCATCTGACGTGGGTGGGAACGAGCTCTGATGAACCTTGATCATTTAGTTTCCTTCAGCCTTTCATTTCGTATATTTACATCATTCTAGATGAAAATCCAGAGTGACGAATCCGAGGAAATAGCCAGGTTCAAGGAATTGTTTCCAGATATAAGAAGTCCGGATTCCCTGTACGATAAGTCTCCGGTAAGTTGGGTGGATATGACCAAAAGTTGATTGCCACAATTGCATAAATAATTAATATCTGAAAATGTTCCAACATACCGCTTAAGTCGCCTCTGAAAGTGTAGTCTGATCGTCAGGGTGAGTGTAGTCCTGAGAAGGACTGTTGTCGGTGGTAGTGACTGACGTTTCGACAACCTGTGCGGAAGTCATCATCAGAGTCAGATGTCGAAACGTCAGTCACTACCACCGACAACAGTCCTTCTCAGGACTACACTCACCCGGACGATCAGACTACACCTTCACATGTTACCCCGGGTTCAAGCCATTTACTGCATTAGGTCCCTTCTTTTGTTAAATATTCAATGTTTACACGTATTAGTAATTTCTTTATATTTACTACTATGGAGTGTGACATTTCTTTCGCCAGATGAAATCGCATGGGTTACACCAAGGAATGAAGCCCCCATTCAAGAGCAAAATAACTAAAATAAAACCACTTGCGCGTAAAAAGAAAGAAAAGCAAGAAACTATTGCATGGTTTGACTCCGACGCACTGTTCGGGTTTGGAATAGATGATGAATAATTGTACAAGGCCAGAAACTGGCCTAAAGATTTAAAAAACCTTATAATCAAAAACTTTGTTTTTTATGAGTTTATCGTGGTACTTGTTGTGAACTCCGTAACCTTGTAATTTCACTTGGATAATGAGGCTTTGAGACCATTGTTGTGAAAATTGAAACAGTAAAAAACAAGAGCAAATAAATCTGATGGCCATCCGAACCATCAAAGAAAAAAATTTTCTTTTCGAGTTTGTCTTAAAAGAGATGCGCTTTTGAAAAGGTCCTATACTCTATTTTTTCGGATCAAACAACTTCACTACAAAATGGAGCCTCGCAAACTTTTCCTCAAAAGATGCAACCTCAAAATCATAGATTTTCACACCAGTAGTCATAAAACACAACCTGACAGCTCAATACGATTCTTTGATTAGAAATTTTGAGCAAATTTCACACAGCGAATTACAATGAACCTCTCAGCTAAGTAAATATCTAACGAAAGCCCAAAGTCCAAACCGTTTTTAACCTTATGCGCAATAGACTCTTACGTTCAATAGCTCTTACCTTCATCTTTTAGTTGTCTCAAATAGGATAGCTTTGTGTGCATTTGTGTGGGTAGTGAGCATTGTACTGGGATTCGTAAGGAGATTCGTGTATGGTCAACTCTACTGTGATAATGATTTAATCATTCAAGCAAAAGACCGCAATGTCTGAATTTTTCTTCTTACTCAGCTTTAATTACTTACACCACCTTACACCGCCTCCTGGTTAGCTCAATTGGTTGGAGCGCCGGATTGTGTTGTGCGGGAGGTCGAGGGTTCGAGCCCCGGCCGGACCAATACTCATGGTCTTAAAATAACTGAGGAGAATTTGCTACCTTTCTATAACATCAATGAAATGGATAGATATTCTAGTCTTCTCGGATAAGGACGAATAAAATGGAGGTCCCGTCTCCTGCAGGGTTGGGGGTAGGAGACGTTAATTTCCCACACACGAGATTACTGTGTGATGGATGTCCTCCCCTGGGATGAGATGTGTGGGGGGAAAAAGGTGAGGTCGTTACATGGACTAAAGCGGCTGCCAGAGGCGCCTGATAATGCTGACGTCCGATCTCAACCTTAGTAACATTGTAGACCTTAGCAATTCAGCCTATGCTGCTATTAAGGTATCGAATCATTCACATTCACATTCACGGACCTTTTATGAGGGCTTTTTAGAATTGTTTACTCAATCGGTGAGAGCTTAAGTACTTGTGCAGCTGAGTTTATGCCATATGCAACAATTGATATTTGCTTCTTGACTTCTTCCTTGGTAACCAAACCTTCGAACACGATAAATGGCGTCAACCACGCCACCATGCCAACTGTAGTAAATGGTTGGACAGTGAACCAAAAAGACGTGTCTGAAAAACGCAGAATATTTAATAGCTTTCACATAAGAAACTTAGCAAGTCCGCGGAAAACTGGAAAGCATCAACGCTAAATGGTAAGGCTGTTCGTACTTTTTAGTTTTGCTCAAGGAAGAGGGTAAATCAGAGAACTTATACCTTGTCATAATTTAGTTATCAAGAAGAAAGAAAAGTACTACCACCCATGTAAGGGAAAATAACTGAAACGCTTGCATCTTGAATTAACTGTATTTATACAATCTGTAATGGGTTGGCCTGAAGTATTCCCTCAAGATTTATGAATGCCCGTTCAACATCAAGAAATCGGGTGTTTATTTTTCGCACAACTGCAACGCTGAAAAAAAAAATTGAACTTGGTAAAGAAAAATGACAGAAGCATTTCAGTCGCGACATATTCTCGTGAGCAACAGGAGAGAACTTGCGTCTTTTGTTTTTGAGACACTGCAGACCTCTGTTATGCAAGTTATCTCTTTCTCGGTGACAAATTAAAGACGTGTTGTACAGTAAATAAGTCAGTGAGTAAATAATGAAACGGTGTATCCAACTGGGCGAGGAAGCGTTCAAATGGTACCAAAGAATAAAAGTTGAAATACAGGCTTACTTTTTATCCTCTGCTTCTTTTTGATCTTTCACAAAAGCATCAAATTCTCGGGGAGCACTCTGAAAGTTTTCCACAGCTTCATCAAGAAAATCTACCGAGAATGAATATATGCATTACAAACTCTATTTATGATAACACAATATACACTGAACAAAGTGAAATACATGTAATCTTTATCGTTGAATATGTGTTCCTCCTAACCAGCTAAGTTATGGTGATTACCGCAGTCTGTCTGTATCGGATCTCTGGATCCGTTTTGTTCTGAATCATCGGGAGAGCCCCAAATAAAATTTCCAAGAGCTATTCTGCTATGCTTTGACGTTTTATTATCCAACTACACCTAGACGAGTACAAATAACGCCATAGACGAGTACAAATATCACGCGGTATTTGTACTCGTCTATTGTAGTACCGGTTAAACAGGTTTTCTCGCATCGCGCAAGCGAAGAATTGGATTGTAGTTACGGGAAAAAAAAAAGCGGCGGACAATTTGAATCATATTTCCGACGACGAAGAGTCAGAATGGCTAGCAAATATAGATCCAAGTTCATTAGATGAATCGAACGAAGAAAAACAGCTTGACGACCAGTAATTTCTTCATTTTATAAAGAAAATAGAAACAGCAACACAACAACGCGCCAATTCCGTTCCGCTTCGCATACTTCTGTCACGCACTCCCCGTAAATAAATATCCGCGAAATTCGCCCGCTGAAACAACAGTTTGGCGTGTTGGATAATAAATAACTTATTAGACGTTTTGTTGTGTAGTATCGCTGAGTATTTTTACTCGTTATTTGTATTATGACTAACCCTACGGGCTTGTCAAAATACAGCACAACTCGTAAAAGTACTCAGCGATACTACACAACAAAACGTCTATTAAGATATATATACTAAATGAGAACAATAACTTACTAAGCTCTTCACTTTCACTGTAACTTTTAAAGTCGTCTTCAAACTTCATAATAGAGAGCTTAAGCACCAGACGTTCTTGACAACACGAACGGCAGAGAAGCCGCGTAAGACTGGATCGAGGCCTTCGTTCTTGGCGCGAAATAGGAAGGTTAAGCAGTCGATGTTTTTCAGACACGGACTTCTGCCCGTGTTAACATGTCTTTGCTAAAAGATGCTAGAGATATGACCTTAATGAGCAAGGGAACAAGTTTCTTTATCCCACTCTCTTGACAGAATGAATAATTCGTCTTTCATATTTATTAGGCGACTTGAAATTTACCACTTCATAGTTGTGTAAACAATGCGAACAAACGAGCGAGCATGAAGTTTTCAGTGCATGATCTGGATGCCTAGAGGACCATTTCTCTTTTTCTAAATTCGTTAACCACAGCGAGATTTGTTATTCTTATGTTTGTAGTCGGTTGCTCAAAACCTAGCAGGCATGCATACAATATACAATGTGCAGTTACAGAATACAACCGATGCAGAAAGACAATCATCTATCTCATTTTGCACTTTGATATTGTATCTAAATGTCACTTAAGTGTCTTAATTCTAAATTATCGCTCAAAGTAATTTGTGATAAGCTTAAACCCGGTTTAAAAAAATCTTAGTTCTACATTTGATGATTCAAATGGACATGAAATCCAATGACTTAACTCACCCAGACTTGGCGAGAAGATTGTCTGCCATTGTCGAATCCCGTTTAATCTATCGATTAAGCAAAAACCACTTTACGCGCTACGAAAACGTTTTTTAATCACTTAATGAAAAGCAGAAGTGCTTTTTATGGTTTTGAGTCAATAATTTATCTCCTATAAACAAAATAACAGCATATTTTTGTGGCGTCCTACCTTCAACCTGAAAAGTGGCGTTCAGGCGTCTGCGACGTGACCACGCGAACGTTATGACATGCGCAGTATGTACATAGTTCCCCTAATGACTTCCGGTAGGCGTTTGTGACCTCAAGAACGTCTGGTGCTTAAGCTCTCTATTAATTGTCACTGCTAATCGCCGTCGCAAAGTACAGCAACGACGCAACTCAACAAGGTCGAATCGAAAGCTTACAATGGCGCCTCTGTAAAATTTTCATATTAACGCCGTAATAAGTCACTTTAAACGGAGGTATCACAGAGTCGGCCAACACCATAGAAATCTCAGTCCAGACCCTTGTAGTCACTTGATGGTATTTAAACTCGGGGTCAATCAGAGTTGACATCCACCAAAAATTATCGTGAACTGTGTGATATAAAGTATTTCTGGTGGTTTTCTATAAAATAAAAACGATGATGATAAAAATTATGATAATGATGTTGAGTCATCAGTTGGACTTCATATAAGAAACAAAACGTTTTCTGAGGCCCAGATGTTACCACGGTCAGGGCACAGCAGGTATTTCAAACGCAGCACGTTATGTCACTACACCTAAATGGCGAATAAAATTATTACACCCGAGAGGTGCGTCTAATGATTCCGAGTCATGTCAAAATCGTATCGAATGACAAGAGTTGCCTTACCTCGAGACTCTCTCGCGCCTCATCTAATTATGTCAAGAGTTAGAGTGCTCGTTTGGAATGAGCCTGATAGGCATGTTTAAACACGGAGACAATATATCGCATTAGGTTGCGTCATTTACGAAACTTGCCGGCTCGGCCGATCTTCAAACAAATGACTTTCGACTTACACTGTTATATGTGTAACGAATATCCACAATAGGAATTCCAAGCCTTTGGATGAAGTTGACATAATCACTGCCTGCTCTTGGTTGCTGAAGTCTGAAGAAAGTAATGACATAATAATAACTATTACACGACTCGGGCAGTCAGAGGGCCAATAACTAAAATCAACCAATCAAATTGCTCTATTGCCGGTCAATATTCTCTCAGTATTGGACCGGGCACTGTCCCGAATGGTCCCGAATGATACCGCACTTGTGTGTCCCTTTGAACTTCAGTCGTATATAAAATCTCTTATTAACCAAGCTTGCTCGGGACCGTACCGGAAGAATATCGGCCCTCGGTCTTTTTTGTACGGACCTCGCTGCGCTCGGTCCGTACTGTCAAGACCTCGGGCCGATATTCTCCCAGTACAGCTCTCGCGCTTGGTTAATAAGATATATGTAAGTAATGATAAGTAACAATCAAAAGTGCATAGACTACTAGGACATATTTTTGTGTGTTTCTTCCGTATTTCCTTCGTATAAATAAATACCAGAAAAACAAAGTGAATTCTGAGAGATACCATACCTTGGCAAATAGTTTAGTCCCAACGTGTTTGGAATTTTCCTGATCCATTCCTCAAAAGCTGTCTCGTTTCCTAAGGGGCTTGGTACCTGAAAAATGAAATCGGTCGTTCAGTCTGGTTACCCCCATTATCTGAGCTGTGCGCCCTGAAAGATTTCGAGATTCATATTTTCTAAATCGTAAAGAATTTGAAAAACAGAACTGTGACGTAAATTTAACTTTGGACAAGAGATGAAACCTTAAAATCAGCCTGATGCCTCCTTTACTCTTGGCAGGAAATATAACATGGACGACTGGATATCGGACACAATATTGAACATTGAGGTTACTTGTCCCGTGTATGCTTACCACTTATGCTAACCACGTATGCTCTTATCCCGTTCTATTGTGTATTTTTATGTCGAAATAATGGCATCCAAGTGGTGTATCGCTAATCTCCCTCTGCTCCAATTCCGTTGTCTGGGAGTCAACACGAGCAAGGTTTAAGTAGCTAAATTTACTAACCTTCATTGCTCTTTTGACCACAACCCAGTCCATGAGAGGTGCAGACTTTGCTCGGAAAGAATAGTTTCCTTACGAGTAACAGAGATGACTCATCAACGAAAACGCACTACTTGACCTAAAATTTTGAATGTTTACTTCTAATGACTGAAAAGTGTGCCTTGCGGCGTTATCGAACAAATGTAAATAGAATTGAAAGTACGTTTTAAAGCTTTCATAGATCAAAAATTGAAGTTTATACAAATTAAATTTATTCCAGCCCTATGTCCTTACCGTCAACTGCCATGTCCTGATTGAGATAGGCCACAGCCCGTGCAGACAGTAACCTCGAATATTCCTTTAATAAAACAAGAATAGACTTTGCCGGGTGAAAAAGAGAAATTGAATTATTGATTGTGACCCATTGATTTGAGAAACCTGCACTAAGTGTAAGCTTAGCTTTCCACTACTCCACTATGTGACTAGTCTGAATTCTCGCGCCACTCCGTCTAGACGAATGTGACTCAAACTAAAACCAACTGCGACCTGATGGCTCGAACTGTTCCGCACTGGGGTAAGTTACATGTTTAGTTTGAGTTATCATTGGCTCCGTTGTCACCGTTTACCTTTGGTTCTACCACCCTCAGTTTAGACGCACTTTATTTCAAGTTGATGACTAGCGTTTCCTGTGGTATGTGCTATGGCCTCTGTGGGCTAAGCATTTCATACTGCTAAAACCGCCTACCAATCAATAAATATACGGACTTCCAGCCACTCAACAGATCCCATATACCGCGATTCCTCGGCTCCCCAGCTTAACAACACTATAGTACGCTTTGGTTTCCATCCTTAAATGATAGAAAATTGTTGACATGAATATTACCGCATCTGTAAAATGTTCATTAACAGCCATTCCTTCCTTCCCTCCTCCCCACTTCAAGTCCCCCTGTCAAAGGATAATGAGATGTCGACAGCATCATCACTGAGAAATTGTCATGCGGGACCAACAATCATTTTTGCTCTCAATAGCGCACCGTAATAATTTTTGAAGTTCACAAATCAATCAAATTCGAACGTATCGCAAGAACTCGGTCTAGTTACAAAGCTAGGATTACAGTTTAAATATGGACACTGTACCTTCCTTAAGTTGTGTTCCAAGGGCTCTAGACAACTACATCATGGCAGCAGTGCCGCCACTAGATGGATCTGCAGCACCATATACCCAAGCGTCCCAGTAGCTATCCAGTAAAACTAACTCGTCTGCGAAGAATTTGAAAAAAAAGCGTGTACTAGTTAGATCTAAACGGGAGAGCAACTTCAACAAGTCCGGAGTATCTCACGCAATTCGTAGAAAGAGAAGTCAACGTCGGTGTGAAACAATACAGGCCTCAGCATTTCCGCACTCGAATCGGTGATGCTGGCCGACAGATGAAGGACACATGGGCAGTGAGCAAACACCCTTTCCGGTCAAAAATTGAGCTCCTTGCGTTGCACTACTTTCTTCTCATTGCCTGCTTGTAAAATGGTTAGGTCAAAACAAAGCTCCACGTAGAAAGAAGTGTTGCGCACTGTTTTGTCGATTTATTTTGACTCAGCTTGAGCAGCTCAGATACATACCAGGGTGGGTGGATCCTTTCATTACTCCCATCAAGTTGTTGAAACATCTGTCACGTATAGTTCATTGGTACAACTCCCTTTCACTTCCTTGAACGAGTAAAGAAACACACCTTAAAAGTTAGCATTAATCATCCTCGTCTACTACCAAGTGCCACATATCAACAAAATCTGAGTTTCCGACTATCTGCAACGTAAGTTTACAGCGTGTTAGTACCGCGGTTCATCGTCGTGAAATGAAGTGACGCTTTCAGTTAAAAAAAAATTGAATGACGATTAAGCTGTGTCGCTCCGACTAATAATAAAACATCTTTTGAAGCAAATGTTTGATTAATCTTCTGTTAACGCTCTTCCTGTAACTTTTGGTAGAATAACACCGATAACGCCCTTCAATCTCATCAAAATAAAAGGCCCTGAAAATATTCGACGGAATTTGCAATGTTATTTTCAAAGTAAAAACTTTAAAAAAATATCTAACCGGAATTTGCCTTCCACTTTCACTTGTAAGAATTTCAAAGTCAAGCCTGTATAGGTAAATTCTTACTCTTGCTACCCTTCAAAATCTGTTCTTCACCTCTGATCATCTTCAGCCATTTCTACACCATACGGGAACTTCAAACCACCTTGAAAGGATGAATTTGATGGAACCACATCGCGTGTAAGAGTTCTAAATGACAAAAAATTAAACAAGCTACCCCTGACCATCAAAAAACAAAATCAAGATATTCCGAAAAAAAAATTGTACAGATTAGAGCCAATTGTAAGTAAAGAGAGATTATTTCTTCAACCAACCAAGCAATTCCAGACATATTGAAAGATCTCGTTTTTCACAATGAAACCATAAAATCACAGCATTAAGATTTATAACAAATTCAACAGAAATTGATGGTGAAACGGCTGTGGGATCGTACGATTGTATAGAATTGGTGTGCCTACTCACCTGAATAGGGGCTCAACGTCTTTTTAAGAAATAAGATTAACAGGTATCTGGGAGAAGTTTCTTCGCATCCTCTACTGGCAGGTGGAACATACCCCCTATAATAATATACATGAAAAACTTTCTCAGTTCTGATTGGTTAAGATAAATGCAGTTTTCAGTTAATTCAGTGCAGAAGAGAGTTAATTCAGTGCAGAAGAGGGTTAATTCAGTGCAAAGGAAGAAAAAAACCAGACATTCCGATTGGTCAATGTCATTGTCAATGTCACTTGCAGGGTTTGAATAAATTATTTTTGCACGTGATGCGCGCGCTTTTCTTCTGCGTAGTTATGAGAAGCTACCTCATATTATTTCATGTATATTATTAATAGATAATCACATGATTTTCTCGTGCAATTTGGAATAAATAAGCACTTGTAAATTTTTTCAGAGACCACAAACTGCACTCGCCCTACGGGCTCATGCAATTTTGTTAGTCTTTGAAAAAATTTACTCGTGCTTATTTATTCCAAATTGCACTCAAAATCATGTGATTACCTATACGAATTTAAAAAAAAAAACACCATCGCTGTGAAAATTCCAGTTCTGTACAAATGTTTTCCAACATCTCGTCTTTCCGATATCTGGTGTGCTCCTATGTTACTTCTGGCTTCACTGGTAGTTTAAAGTTAGCGATGGTACGATAGGTTTGCCTCTTTCTTTATAATCAATCCATGGTTTAATAGGTAAAGCATATATATAACAGGCAATAGGGGATCAGAAATAACAATGAATTATCTCCAATTATCACCTTGCAGGACTTCCATTTAAGGAGAAAAACATTTTCCTCTTTCATCAAACGTTTAACTGTCTTGCAAGTTAACTGAAATAGCTTACTCACTCATTGAAGGGTAGCCCGGTGTCTGCGGATCTCCTCTTATTGGAGTTGATTTGATGCTTCCTCGCTGTATGTATTGCAGAATCAGGAAGCCAGTTGTAATCCGGGTACACCATATCAACACCTTGCTTTGCATAATCTTCAGAATCCATGTATAATATCACTCCAATAGCCCCCTCCTTGCGAGCTTTTTTCGGAAAGGAAAAGGAAAAATGAACAAACTATGATGAATCGACATAAGATGCTAGAGCCTTATGGTCTATGATTGACGGTTGACAGGGTCTTCTGTATTTTTATGCCGAGCGAAGACACTTACTTCTCGCGGAATTTTTTCGATTCATGATCCAAGGAGGGATGTTTCTCCATGAGAGTCTCTTGATATTTTAAGGAAAAATAACTTATGGGTCACTCCTCGAGGTGAATCTGTCAACTACTTCGAAATCATCCAAGGACTAACCTTAGTAGAACTTCCAACCTTTCCATATCATATGATGACGATTTTTCCAGTGCAGTTAACTCCTCGTTTTTTCAATTCCTCAAAGTCTTCGTCTCGTCCATAGTTAGTATACACGAGTTTTCCCTGGAGATTTAGAGGAGACTATAGTGCTGTGAATTTATGAATACTCAATCGGGTAAGGAAACTAAGGAAAATTGGACTGCTTTCTCAGGAACCAGAGAATCAAGTCTTGGCGCTCTAATACTTAAAACTGAATTACTCAATTAGATATACCGGTCAGTAAAGATAAGCCATTTACCGTGCTCTCATAATTTAAGCTTTCCACAGATGCTTCGCAGAACTTCTATCAAAATGTCAAACAAGTTGTGGAAGCACTTTTCGACTAAGTTTCATAAAAATAACTAAAGGTATCATGTAGACTAATCACTCCACCAAGTATTATATGTATTATAACAAGGTGGTAATAAAACTGAACTTAAAGCAAATAATAAAAGCAATCTTGCTGAAGCTTGGGAAGACGCGATTTACCAAGTTCAGATGGATTTCAGTTTTGCATGTAGCTGGTGGGTATGGAGGCGCAAGTTTTCTATACGAAGTGAAAAAAAAAAAGTTTTTTTTCCGGATCACTACCGACACTAGAAAATTACTTTAATTTATGGCTTTCGGTCACACGCTAAACCTGAGAAACTTTACTGATATACTCATCGTACGAAAAAATGACCCAGAAAGCACGAAATAGTACAAATGTTGGGGGTTTTACCACTCGCTTGGCTTTTAACGAGAAGTACTGAGACTCTGGACTCTTCTCTCTTTTTATTCTCTCCTACTACAACGTTTCAGATCTTTTCTTCTTCTACTGCTGCTGCAACTGCCGCTAATTAATCTTCTACTTTTAGCAAGGAGTGCCCACGTATTAAATGCAAAAATCACAGACATGTTTGGGTTAGCTGACCGTGGGAGTTTCCATAGTGTATTCGTTGTTTTGCAAAGGGGAAATTGGGTGGCTCGCTCCGAGGCACTTGGCGAGCATCAAGGCCAATGATCGAGCTGCGCACGAGAATCACTCGCACAAACAGGATCTTCAGTGTGGGTAAAACTCAAGGTCAGTTTTACTTACCCAAACATGACCACCTATGAAACTAATTATTCACCTCAACCATAACAAGGGATTAAAATGTCTAGCACGGTAAGAAGGGAATCCGCGAACTGAGCCAAGTTCAAGCACACACTAAAATAAAAGATCAAAACTATAAAACTACCAAAATAACATGTAGGCGCAAAAAGGCAAGGCTCAACAAAACAAAAAGCTTAACTGGGAAAGTCTCAAAACAACAACTTCCAACTCACCTCACAACACAAACACTGTGAGTTGACATTTACCCTTACGGATCCTGATGGTGCATAGGCGGTGAAGGCCGGGAGGGACCACATTGCTGTTGTTCTCTGAGAGAACAAGGAATGCCTCTTGAGGAGCTGACCTGTGGATCAGAGCAGATCCGTTGTACAGCGCAGCCACTCCTGCCTTCATATTCTTTGGCCGGGACAACATAACGGTGTAATTCTTCCATATAACATCGATGCCATATTCTTTCCATTTTTTTGCCATGTCCTCTGCCAGCTTTAAGTTCTCTGAGCCCCCAGGAAAGTGTGGCACTTGGGTAAAATGCCTGCAATTGAACTGAGCAAGCGTTTAGAATGACATTCCAGAACTTAACTGATTAAACACAAGTGGTACCATCAAACTCTCACGCTAGTAAAACATTAAACAAAAAGTGATCCGTGCTAACTCGGCCTAGGTTTGAGTTAAGTATCACTTGTTTCTATAGCTAATTTTAATCAGATCATAAAATCGATGTATAGTGCTCAGTCATCTGGATCAACAGTATTTCTATAACCAAGAAGGCCTGCATGGCATATGCATTATGCAGACGTACAGCCAAAAGTTAGTGCAGGTCCTCTCAAAGTAGGTTTGGTTGAAAAACAAAGCAAAGCAAAACAAAAACAAACAACATCCTCTTAAAAATTTGTTTTAATTGGTCATTATGCTTTTCGCATGGATTCCTTTCTCGAAATTACGAAGCTAACGATCGAAGTGGTTTGAGCATTAGTCACCCTTAAGATCACTGAAGTCAGCGCATTTGTTCAGGAGTGAAAATGTTCACTTTCAGGAAATGGGGCAAAATCAATGCCATTTTATGAATGGAGTGATTAGAGTTCTAACACCTAGGAGAAAATCCAAAAATATAAATTCAGTATATACGATTGGAACTGTCATTTTTGTGAAACTGAAGGTTTAATGGCCCTCCAAAGTCAAATTGATAACTGAGAGGAACAAACAAGCAACGAAAAAAAAAACAGGTTTCTTGAAATGAGTTATGAAAGCATCAAAACATTTTGAGATTTCATGGTTGAACTAACCAATTTCTTAGAGTTAAGTAACTATATCCAAAACCCAATTTTCATGCTGGTTCTTTTGTTCATAGTTAGTAGTTGAACATGGCTTAAACGTTTCGCAGTGCGATAAAAAATGCATACAAGCAACTTCAGTCGTGTTAGTGCCCCCTAAAACTAACGACAATTTTTCGCTATGCTTCCTGGCAACATTCTGAAAGTGCCTCTTTTGTGCGCATCGTCATAATGAATATTTTGTGAACTCGCTTTCAAAATCTCTTTCCACTGAAGAGTTAGCGACCCTATGTAGACCGCTGACCAGTATATCGCTGACCGAGTACCGGGGACGAGGGAAAAACTGATCGAACAGCCATGCTTCTTAAAGTTAATGTTTATTATTTTATCTACTTTACGAGCAATTCGTAGAAGAATAAGCATATCATTACTTAATTTGTAAGTACGTTACTGTTATTGACAGCTACACTTGTTGTTCTAGTAATTCTAGCTTGTATTTTCTATTGTAGAACCTCTTCAACATCGTTATTCGAAAATAAAGCTGTAACATCGAGAAGAGCTCTTCATCTACAATCAAAGTTCACCATCACGCGTTAAGCGCGTAAAAAGAAAAAAGAGGTTTAAGGTATTGAGGGATTAATTACCCATCGATAAATAAGGATATCTTTGTTTTTTTTATTCCATGCCACGAGGTAGTGAGACATATAGGGGAATCCTTGTTTACAATATTTGCCTCATTAGCATAAGCAATTCAGTTTCTGATGGAGCTAAAACTAAATCAGTTCTGAATATCGAAAGTTCAAAGTACGATTAACTCGGCCAATGAATACGAGCCTGATGCATTGAATACTTTTTGTGCAACACGGGTTTAAAAACTCAAAATTTTACATAGAATGTATGAGCTCATTAGCGCTTTTACCACCCAGAAATTTTGCAGTTTTTGATGGACTATTTCTCCTTGAATATTACACCCAAAGAGCTAAAAATTTCACCATGTACTAAGGTTTTCTAGCTCTTTAGCTACCTGAAGTCAATTTGTATCTAGCATGCTTCCTTATTTTCGCAAAGCCGTATGCAAATGAGCAAAAATGTAAACAATGACGTCAGCATGAATCCGCCTATAAGAAAAGGGCATGAACACAGGCTAGGGATTGATGCCAAACATACTTTTTTACTCTGCAAAATGCATCTCTTGCTCTGATTTGAAATATGCCGGACCGTCGCGTATGAATGACATATGAGGCAGCAACTAAGATTAAGACCTTCAGTTACCAAAAAAAAAAGGCCAGTCGCAAACAGGCCTAAACGTAAACATTTTTTCACTCCGCTTACTTTCAGCAGCGAAATAAATCGCGAAGTTGTTTACTAGGCCGGCTGGCTTTAGCATTTACGGGGTTCTCTAAGTTAGCACGACGTTCTCTAGGAGGTGTCTTTTAAGGTGGTCGTGCCCAGGCAAGTTTGTCACTGAACAAATAACATAGGCCTAGGGTTAGGGGGGTGTACTTGAACCTCTTGTGGAGGTATTATTGCCACCTTAGAGAAATAATTTCCTAGTATAAGATACTGTGGCCTGTATTTTAGTATCTCCTGTCTCATCTAGAACAGCCGCGATCGGGTGAATTTTTGTGGAGGGACCAAAAAATAATTCATGATTCAATTGTTCTAAGCTGATTTGACACCGATTACAAACGTCAGGCGTCTTATGATTAATGTGGAAGCCACGATATCATGCATAATTAACCCCCTGGGCAAAATTTTTGTAATGTTTCAATTGCAAGTTCTTCATATGATTGCCATTTTCAATGACGAAAAATTTTTGACCGCTCATGTACTATGCAAAGTTCTTATACCCTGTGTAATCTCACTACCAACGTTGAGCGTGACACAATAAATAATTTCCCGGACATATTACTCTTTGCATAACTCTTTGCAGCTCCACATCCAATAAAGTAACCAGCCAGTATACCGATCCCGAAAAACACAAAAAGGATGAGAATAATGGACGCAATGATACAACAGCGTCGCTTTGGTGAACGAACGATTTTTTCTCTTCCATGGACAACATCTCGATGCAGTAACACAGTTGTTTAGAAGCGACCGATAATTACTACTTTGTAATTATCAATATTCTCATGGGTGGGTGCTGTTCAGATTTCAGACAGCTGTATGTAACCCACTGTGAAAGCCATGATTAATTCGTCATATTACGGCACTCAGTACTAAAGTGACTCTCCTCACAGACAAAATGCTGCGTTACTGTGAGGGTTACTGACCACGGTTACTTCTTGCACAGACTTGACCAGACGGTACAGCCAAATTATGGCTAGGTGCCACTTGCCGCGTTCACGTTATGCATAACTTACCGTCCACATGAATAAGTAACGCCGCGGTGGCTAAGCTCGCGCGGAATGGGTGTAAGCGAGGCGTGGGAAGAGCGCGAAGGGTGCTTCATGCGCGAGGGGGCACGTGCATTGGCAGCTAAAAAGGGGTTTTTAATGAGAAGCCTTGAGCAAATTTCACACAATAAATCACAATGCAAACTCTTCGGCCGAACATTGTCACTGCCTAGATTATTATAACCAAACCGATGAGACCTGAGTCTGAGAATTCCGCTGTTGATAACGACCAGCGCTTAAAACGCGTTATCAATAAGACGAAACTCGGCGACAGACTAGTCTAACGTAAATCCTACGTCCTAACGGTATTTTCAGTTATCGCAAATCGGATAACTTTATATGTGTGTGTGTGTGTGTGAGTGTGTGTGTAAGTGTGTGTGTGTGTGTGTCAGTGTGAGTGTGTGTGTGTGTGTGTGTGTGTCAGTGTGTGTGTGTGTGTGCTGATTGAGCACTGTACTAAGATTCATAGGGAAAATTGCATGCGAGATGTTACACTCATCGTGCAAGAGGATCGTAAACTCAGAATTTTCTCGTCACCCAGCTTTACTTACTAACACCACATCGTAAAACTTGCAAGATGTTCTAACAAAACAAAGCCTTAATTCTGAATTTCCTTCTAACTCCGAGAAAGAAAAACTACAAAAACAATACTTTCTCTCACTACATAACCTTCTCGCAATACGTTAAAATTTGTGTAAAACACAAATGGACGCCGTGCTTGGTTCTTGATATCTCTATGTATTTGGAAAACATGTTTTCAAAATTATGGTTTTCGCCACTACGTATACTTGACAGCAGAAAAGTGTGTAATAGTATCTCACAAGTAGACTTCAGAGTATACATTTTGTCGTTCTATCTTACATCTCCAAAAAAGTACTTAGCTCTACAACAGTGTTTCCTCATTCAGAAACTTTACAAGGAGTTTTATGAAGCATTCACTCAATTGGCGAGAGCTTAAGTATTTGTGTAGCTGAGTTTATGCCATATGCAACAATTGATATCTGCTTCTTGACTTCTTCCTTAGTAACCAATCCTTTTCGAGCGCGATAAATGGCGTCCACCACACCACCATACCAACTGTAGTAAATAGTTGGGCTGTGAACCAAAACGACGTGTCTAAAAAACACAGAATATTTATTAGCTTTCACATAACAAACCTAGCAAGTCTGTGGAAAACTGGAGAGCATTCACGCTAGATGGTAAGGCTGTTTGTACTGTTTAGTTTTGCTCAGGGAATACGGTAAATCAGAGAACTTAATCAGGAAAGAAAAAAAGACAGAAAAGTAAAAAATGAAAAGATCACTTGGTGCTCTTACCACCTGTGTACGGGATAATAACTGATACGTCTGCCTATTGAAATAACTGCTTTTTTGCACAATTCGACTTACCTCTGTAATGGGTTGGCCTGAAGTATTCCCTCAAGATTTATAAATGCCCGTTCAACATTAAGCAATCGGGTGTTTATTTTTCGCGCAACTGCGACGCTGAAAAATTCAATGAAAAAAAGACAATTACTAAACTTGTAGAGGGCACTCACATATTCTCGTAAGCGACAAAAGAAAACTTGCTAGTTTCTTTTACGTTTAATAAAATAGAGGGCAAAATTACTGAATGTTGATTGGTCAGTGAATAGGGTATTTTTTTCTTAATTTTGCCTGAGAAGAGGGTAAAATTACTGGCTCGTGATTGGTACTAGGTTGCCTAGCAACAGCTTATGCTATCGAAAAGTTGTTGCTGAAGATTTTCTGTAACAATGGCGTCTCGTTTCGAGATAGTTGACGAGGAATATATCGAAGAATTAAAAGACATGAGTGAAAACGAAAACACCAGGAAAAGCACGGAGTACTGGAAGAACGTTTTTAAAAAGTGGGCGAATGAAAGAAACTTCCAAGCAAATTTAGAAGAGTACGAGAGCGATGTCCTCGACCGAACACTGGCGCAGTTTTATGCCGAGTTACGAAAAGAAAACGGGGATGAATATGAGCCCGACTGCCTGAAAGTACTGCAGGCATCACTGGAGAGATATCTAAAATCAAAAGCCTATCCAAAGTCTTGGTATCTTTGTGCAAAAATAAAATTTCATTCAGCTCATTCGTGCGTTTGTGGCCATTGATTCTCTGTCAACTTTAAACGGCTTCCTATGACTGATTACTGAAGAGTGCATTCAGAAATTCAGTAATTTCCCCCTCAATTTCATTAACAAGTAATCGCAATGGGTCCTCGTAAAATACAAGGATCAATATCACTTGTGCTTTCAGAAGTTGCTGAAATTTCCCTTGTCGCTTCACGACTCGGGCGATTTCAGCAACTTCTGAAAACACGCCTGATATTAATCCTTAATTTTACTCGGCCCCATGCGATTACCTATACAAACACTGCCGAGCTCCTTTATGAAAGTTATCTCTTTCTCAGTGACAAATTAACAATGTGTTCTACAGTAAATGAGTCAGTACGGTAAATGACGAAATAGCCTTTACAACCGCGCAAGGAAACACTCAAATACAATGAATATATAAAGTTCATATATTTTGAACTGCGGTATTAAATACGTATGATGCACGATCCTTCGCAGTAGATAGCGCTGTTTATGCAATAGCGAAAATCAGACCTGAAAAAAATCAGGCCTGTACGGAATATTCATATATTCATTGTATCTGATTTATCATCACGGGTTTACTACGAATCAACTTAACGGCCTGCTCCCAGATGGCTTGTTAGCTCAATTGGTAGAGCGCTGCACTAGTATCGCAGAGGTTAGTGGTTCGAATCCCGTACAGGCCTGATTTTTTTCAGGTCTGATTTTCGCTATTGCATAAATAGCGCTATCTACTGCGAAGGATCGTGCATCATACGTAAACACTCAAATGTTACTGAAGTGTAAGAGTTGAAATACAGCGTGAAGCTTTCTTACTTTTCTTTGTCTGCACTTTTCACAAAGTCGTCAAATTCTCGGGAAGCACTCTGAAAGTTTTCCACAGCTTCGTCGAGATACTCTGTCAGGAATTAATAAAGGCGTTACTTACTCTGGTTGTTTCTGCCGAACATTTAAAAAAAATGCTACAATATACAACAAAATTAGACACACCGTTAAAAATCTATTCTTTGTAACAAGCTCTGAAATGCAGTAAATGACCACCTTCCACCCTCTATCAGTGTCATTATCGAATTTCTGTTTTGTTCTGCATAATCAAGAGAGCCAACGAGAATCTTACAAAGAGCTGGCTATTCTACACTTCTGAAAGAGAGTTGCTTTAAAAATTGTGCATATTATTGCGACGAATGTATAAAATGAGCAAATTCTGCCAAGCATAAACTATAGGGAACCTTCGAGAAACAATGAACCTATCTTCTTTTATCTTGCTTCGACGTTCAACTAACTGCGGACGATAACTTACTTAGCTCTTCACTTGCATTATAGTTTTCAAAGTCCTCCTGAAACGACGTCTTCATTTTTGTATTGTAGATCTTTATATCGACGCCATAAAGAGTCACGTTAAATGGAAGTATTGCAAAATTAAATACATGTAATAGTTATCGTTGAATATGTATTCCTCCTAACCAGCTAAGATATGGTGATTACCACAGTCATTGTCATTATCGGATCTCCGGATCCGTTTTGTTCTGAATTATCAGGAGAGACCTGAAGAAATTTTCCAAGAGCTATTCTATTATGCTTTGCCGTTGTACTTAATGAGAACAATAACTTACTAAGCTCTTCACTTGCAGAGTAATTTTCAAAATCTTCTTTAAACTTCAGCTTTATTTGTGTATTGAAAATTTTCATATTAACGCCGTAATGAGTTACGTTAAACGGAAGTATCACAGAGTCGGCCAACACCATAGTAATCTCAGTCCAGACCCTTGTAGTCACTTGATGGTATTTAAACTCGGGGTCAATCAGAGTTGACATCCACCAAAAATTATCGTGAACTGTGTGATATAAAGGGTTACTGCTGATTTTCTGTAAAAATAAAATCGATAATAATAAACTAGCATGGCTACGTTTAATCATCAGTTGCACTCACTACAAAAGACAAGAAGCTTCTAAGGCCTGGTACAAAAGCCGTATGAAGTACAACTAAGATTCCTTTGGTAAATTATACAATAACTTAGCCTGCGATTTTCTCGTGGGGATGGGGCGGCTGTACACAGGCTAACAATAACTGAGACACTACAAACACTCTGATTGGTCAAAAAAACTATCACTTATTGCACCGGTAAACCCATAAAAAACTTAAGGTTATTTCATAAATGCAGTAGATTGTACTTTCCATTGGTTTGCTTGCTCGTGATTTACGATCTTTTCTCGCGCCCTCTCAACTTCCCGCGTGAGTTATAACGCTGGTAAACTGATAAAAGCGGTCCACTGCTTGATTTTAGCAAGATGAAGGTACGACAAGTTATTTCAAAGGCAGCACGTTATGTTACCGCATCAAATAAAGAATAACGTGTTTACACCTAAGAAGGGCATCCAGTCAATCTGAGTCGTGGCAAAAGCGTAACGAATCAGGCAAAAGTTAGCTTATCTTGAGAGTCTCTTGCGCCTCATTCAAAAATGCCCTGCCGTTAGGGGTGGAGCGATCAGATAAAATGCATCTTATCAGCATGTTCCGGCTCGAAATCAATAAAATTACACTATGATGCATCATTTGCGGAACTTTCAATCCGAGCTTGAAACAAACGACTTACTACTTACACTGTTATATGTGTAACGAATATCCACAATAGGAATTCCAAGCCTTTGGATGAAATTGACATAATCGCTGCCTGCTCTTGGTTGCTGAAGTCTGAAAATGGCAATGAAATAACAATAAGTATTGAGTCATAATAAGTAACTTGCCAAAATACAGAGATCACAAGGACATATTCACAATAATGTTTTTGTTTTTTTTTTGTTCACTTTTCCTTCTGTTTTTTCCTTCGTATAAATGTATAGCAGAACATTAAGCTAAATTATCGAGTAATACCTTACCTTGGCAAATAATTAATTAAATAATAATTAATTAATAATTAATGAATAATTAATGAATAATTAATTAATTAAATAATTATCGAGTAATACTTTACCTTGGCAAATAATTAAGGCCCAACCTATTTGGAATTTTCCTGATCCATTCATCAAAAGCTGTCTCATTTCCCAAGGGGCTTGGTACCTGAGAAAGTGGTATCAGTCGTTTGGTTCGATAACCGATTCTGTTACTTAGCAGGTCTGTTACCTTTACTACAAAATACACCCCGGAAAGGTTTCGAAAATTTCTAAATTAGAACGATGACGTAAATTGAAATGTGAGCAACAGACGAAACTTTCAGGTCTGTCTGATACCTCTTTAACCCTTAACAAGGAAGTTAAGTTAAACATGAACGACTGGATGTCGACACAACATCGAGGTCAGTTGCTCTAATCACGTGTCACAGAGCAGTTTGACGTCAATTTGACAGCCAAACAGTATATCGCTACCCCTGTTCCAATTCGGTTGCCAGGGATTTACGACAAAAAATGAGCGAGGTTTGAAGAGCTAAATTTACTAACCTTCATTGCTCCTCTGGCCAGAATCCAGTCCATGAGAGGTGCAGACTTTGCTCGGAAAGAATAGTTTCCTTACGAGTAACAGAGATGACTCATCAACGAAAACGCACTATTTGACCACAAATTTTGGACATCTTCTAGTGACTGAAAAGCATGCCTTGCTGTTTGATCGAATGAAATGTAAATAGACTCGAAAGCAAGTTTCAAAGCTTTCAAAAATTTTACATCAGAAGTTGAATTTTATGTTGGTGAAATTTATTCTTATCTTCCAGTCTTCCTACCGTCAACTGCCATGTCCACATTGAGATAGGCCACAGCCCGGGCAGACAATAACCTCGAATATTCCTTCAAAAAAAAAAAAAACAAGAACTGAATCTGCTTATACGACTCATTAATTTTTACGAGTTTGTCTAACCACAGCCACGTGTGTGCCTTTTTCAAGCGAAATAATTCCTCGAGAAAGTGAGTTATTTCTTAAGGCGAATGTATTTAAGAAATCTCCTTTGAGTGATCTGCAAAGTTAAAAAAGTTCAGTTTAGTGTCGTAAATAATTTTCACCAAGTTTTCACCACTACGCTATGTGACAGGTCTAGTAAATGAGGTCACTTTCTCAACCAGTGAGATCCAAACTAAAACCAATCGCGATCTGATCGCCTGAACTGTTTCGCTTGGGGTTAGTTACATGTTTACTTTGACTGAGTCATTTTTCTGTTCCACTCACTGCCGTCATTAGTCTGCTTTTAGATTTACAACCCTCGGATTAAAATCACTTTATATTAACTAGATAGCTCGTGTTACCTGTGGTTTGTACTACGGTATCTGTGGGCTATGATCACTACATACTTCTAACCTCTGCCTACGAGTGTGAAATATATGTACCTCCAGCCACTCAACAGATCCCATATACTTCGGTTCCTCGGCTCCCCAGCTTAGCATCACTATAGTACGTTTTGGTTGCCATCCTGGAATTTAAAAAAAATTCCATCTGTATTGAAGTTCACGAATTAAGCAATTGCGAAAGCATTGCGATAAATCGATCAAATAAACAGAGCTAAATTTTCTGTTAAAAGATGGATTCCCTACCTTCCTTGAGCTGTGCCCCAAGAGCTCTGGACAACTCCATCAAAGCAGCAGTGCCACTGGATGCATCTGCAGCACCGAATACCCAAGCATCTCGGTGGTTACCCAGTAACACCAATTCATCTGCGAAAAATTGAAACGTAAATGAGCACCTAGCAGTACTTTAAAAGTGAACTTTAACATTTCCGCAGCAGACCACCCCAGCTAACGTAACGTAATTCCTCGAATGCAAAGTCAACAACAGGGGTTTCTTTTTAAATCTCTGACGCTGGCCTACCACCGCATGCGCACTTTTCTCAAGTTCTTCCAATATGCCGCGCGGGATGTTATGCCGGTAAACTGATAGAAAGAGCGGTCTATTGCTTTTATAAAATGACTACGGGTTTCTGGTGCGATAAAAGATAGTTTTTTTTTTACCAATAAGGGCGCCGTTAGTATCTCAGTTATTCTATAAAGACGAACAACACATGGGCGCCTTACTCTGCACGGTTTTCATTTTATTTCCTGCAGGTAAAATCGTCAAAACAAAGCTCCACGGAGAAAGAAGTACGTACAATATTTTTGTCGATTTATTTTGACTCACTTGAGCAGCTCAGATACATACCAGGGTGGGTGGATCCTTTGATTACTCCCATCAAGTTGTAAACATCTGTCACGTATAGTTCATTGGTACAATTCACCTCGACCTCCCTGGGTGAATAAGGAAACATAATAAGGAAAGCCCCAAAGGATCGTCAAAAAAATTAAACCTACTCTGAAGGTATTTTTCATTCCTCCTGAGCCCTAGAGGAAGCTTACATCAATAGACGATATTTTTATTACCTTCTGGCATTAAGCGGTGAGTATAACTTATCTTCGACCACTACCAAGAGCCGAATATCAATTAAATTCTTACTTTCCAACTATTTGCAACGATGCATTTCATCATCACGAAATTAAGGTTTCCGTGCACCTCCAGGGGTGTCTCGCGTGCAAGCGATGTTGCGCGTCCGGTTTAAACTGTAGATATCTAAACCCTTATATCAAATTATAGCTTACAGGACTGGCTATCAGACTATACCAAAAATTTAAAAAAAAAAAAAAAGGAATTGTCGAATTTTTCACGACTTCTAAATGCGAGCACCCGAATCACCTTTTAAGAGCTACAAGTCAAAGGGAATTTGTTCGATTGCTCTCAAATTTTGACAGTAGCTAGTTTTACATATAACCAACTAAAACGTGTCTCCGAATTTTATGTCTAAATACTTTTTTTTCAAGAGCGATTGTTGTACGATCACTCCACATTTTTTAAATCCTATTTCAAAACTTTTCAGTAACTTTTCACTGAAATTGAATATGGAAAATCGCAGACAAGTTTTTTTTAGCGCTTTGGCCCCGGAAACGGAGGAACACATTAAATAAACGAAAAAAGAAATTCGCTTTAACATGTAACGTTCAAAAGGTGATTCGGGCGCTCGCATTTAGAAGTCGAGAAAAATTCGACAATTCATTTTTTTTCAAAATTTTTGGTATAGTCTGATAGCCAGTCCTATAAGCTTTAATTTGATATTGGGGTTTAGATATCTACAGTTTAAACCGGACGCGCTACATCGCTTGCACCCGAGACACCCATGAAGGTGCACGGTAACCTTAAATTTCGCATTCGGTTAAAAATTAAAGGACGATCAAATATGAACAAGAGATTATAATCTCTTGGTTTGGAGAATAGTTCGTTGCGTCAAACCGACGAATAATAAAACATTTTTTGAAGCAAATGTTTAATTGCCAGGGGGAATCTATGAATCTTCTGTAATCGCTCTTCCTAAGGCCACAGATCGAATAACACCATTAACGTCCACACGTAAAAGCCCCTACAAACATTCAATGGCTTTTGCTATGTTATCTCCAAATATTTAACCGGATTTTGCCTTTCTCTCACTGACTAAGAATTTCACAGCCAAGCCTGTTTTGATATTAGTCTTTGTAGTTTTCAAAATATATTCTTCACCTTGGATCATTTTTCGCCATCTGTATTCCATACGGAAAGTCCAAACCACCTTGGAAGGAGGAATTGGATAGAACCACATCGCGTGTAAGAATTCTAAATGAACAAAACACATGCTGCACGTGACCATCAAAAAAATACATCCCACTTAATAAAAACTTGTGCCTACCGACAATATACCTCTACAAATAGACATTAATGGAAGGCAAATGTTGCCCAACTGAACAGACTAAAATTGAATGCAGATTAGAGCCAAGTAAAGAGGCATTCTTTCCACAACGTACCACGCCATTCTGGACTTATTGAAAGGTCTCGTTTTTCACAGTTAAGCCATAAAATCACAGCATTACGATTGATGAGTCTCAACTGGAATTGATAATGCAACGGCCATAAAATTGTAGAACTTGTTTGCCTACTCACCCGAGCAGGGCTCAGTGTCTTTATAAGAACAAAATCAAGATATTAAAAAAAAAAACGCTTATACCAACTGACAAAAGAGCTCTAAATAAGGGCATTAAAGGAAGGCAAATGTTGTCTGACTTGTATGAACGGGCTTTCATTGAATGCAGAGTAGAGCCAATTAAACTACTATGCCATTCTGGACTTATGGTCTCGTTTTTCACGATCAAACTATAAAATCACAGCACTAAGATTTATTAAAAAATTCAACAGAAGTTGATGGTGAAACGGCTACTCACTTGAGCAGGGGCTCAGCGTCCTTGTAAGAAATAGGATGAACAGGAATCTGTGGGAGAAGTTTCTTAGCCTCCTCCTTTGGCAGGCGGTACATACCCTCTAGAATCAGAAAAGAGTAACACAATGTGAAAATTACAGTTCTGTGCAAACTTATTCATAGTGTAACGACCTGGTGCGCTCCTTATTCCTTGGTATCTTCACTGATGGCTTAAGGTTAGAGTACAATGGGTTCTTCTCCTTCTTTAGAATTAATTCGCGTAAAGACAGATTTATGTACGTGAGGTATTTTCCAGACAACAGGGGATCAGAAGGTGACAAAAGGATAATGACCCTCAAAGCCTTTTCCAAGCTCTCGGCCTAAGAATGGGGACAAAGGACTGAAAAAAGGGGGCGAGCGAAAACCAGCGGTTACCATGGACCACATAACCACCATTTCCGCCCGCCTTATTATTCGATTATCCCGTTTTATTGCAGAGCATGGCACGGGCTAAGAGATAGATAGATAGATAGATAGATAGATAGATAGATAGATAGACAGATAGTTTATTTGTAAAAAGCTTGCAGCCACTGAGCTGAATTGTGTATTTACAATAAAGTATAAAATATAACTTATAATAGTAATATGATAGTATAAAAGTCCTAAATAAATAATAATATCCTATAAATATGATGAAAGCTTGAACTGTTAAAATAGACCTGGAAGGACCTTCCATCACGCATCTTAACGTCTTGAACGTCTACTTAGATATCCTACTTACTAACTGAAGGGTAGCCCGGTGTCTGTGGATCTCCTCTAATTGGAGTTGATTTGATGTTTCCTCGTTGAACTGCAGAATTAGGTAGCCAATTGTAATCTGGGTACACCATATCAACACCTTGCTTTGCATAATCTTCAGGATCCATGTATAATATCACTCCAATAGCTCCTTCCTTGTGAGCTCGTTTGGGCTAAAGGAAAAATCATAACACAAAGGAAAATCGCACGTAAAAAGATTCTGTACCCTTGCTGTTAATCGCGGTTTTGCACTTTCCATCAGGCGGTCTGTGATTTCGAGTTGACAACTTATTTATTTCTCGCTGAATCTCTCCGGTTCTTCTTCCGAGGAGAACCAAAGAAGCTGAGAACTAGAACAGGAGAGTATCCAGAAACTTTCTAATGCGCAGTGTCAGTTGGCAACATTCTCAGGAGCTTCTCCCCCATTTGTAGACAGTCTTAGCCTAAACTAGAATTTAGTTATGGGCTAATTATATTTAGCTTCAAGGAACTGTCCAATCTTATCAATGACAAAAATGATTAATACTTTTTAAAGAGTTGTTACAACACACATAGGGCCTGGCCAACAAGGTGCCTGGGATATCCACTTAAAAATACAACAATGGCTGGATTCACCTTTTCACTCTCATCATATGAACGATATTGGTTTCTACATTTCGTATCATTTTAACCCCAGAATGTGGTGTAAAATCAAATAGAATCCCATATACGAAATTTTTCTTTTTTCGTACCACTTTTCTCCACGAAAAGCTTCTGATATGCTAAGGAAATATATCCTCATGGTCACTCTTCGGAGTGAATCTGTCCACGACCCCAACACCACCCGATGACTAACCTTAGTAGAACGTCCAACCTTTCCATATCGCATGATGACGATTTTTCCAGTGCAGTTAATTCCTCGTTTTTTGAGTTCCTCGAAGTCTTCATCTCGTCCATAATTAGCATACACCAGTTTCCCCTACGGATTCAGAGCAAAGAAAGTAAGGTGATGAATATGATCATTAAAAATATAACTTTAGATTATTTCAAATTCAACCTGTGAGGTGGTAGTCAGTTATACTTTAAATTAACTTTTCAATTTAGTGGAAAAGAGCATTGGTCTGTGACATCCATGGATACTCAATCAGCCATGGGAACTCTGTGGTGTTACTTTTTTCAGAAACCAGGGAAGCTGGTTTTTAAACGTCTTTAATACTGCTATCTGAATGCACCAACTAGATGTACTGATAAGGGAAAGCCCTTTTCCGTATGCTCGTATTTTATCACTGACAGTTTGGAAGGCTTCGATCAAAATGCCACCCGAGTTGTCATAACATTAAAACCAAAGTCATCACAACGATTAATCACTGCAAAAGGTAGAATGTCACTGAAGGCCAATGAGAAATTAACTCCCAAAATTTGATTGATAATTCTCCCCTCTAGCTGCTGAACGTTTCCTTGTAAGTTAAATGAGAGAATTTGGTGTTAGGTCAAGATAACAACTTAAACATGATGGGTTTGAGAATTCTCATTACCTGTTTGCTGGATAATGTATGGATATTATAGGGAGAAGTTACATGTTGAAATCACGTCTCGGAGTTCAAGGGTCCAAGTACAAACTTGCCGAAGCTTAGGAACACGCGATTTATCGGGTCGAGATTGATAGGGTGGCGTCAGTTTTAAGGGCAGTCACAGTGCGAAGGAAAGAAAAATCCATATTCTTCTGGATTATTTCCGAAACTCGATTGTAAATTACACTATTACTATAGAGGTGGGCTTTTGGTTCTCACGCTGAACCTGAGCAAAGCTGTCATGCGTATAACCGAGAGCACGGAAAAGCATTTAAACTGCGAATCGACACTCACTCTTGCAGATCCTGATGGTGCGTAGGCGTTGAAGGGGGGGACCACATTGCTGTTGTTTTCTGAGGGAACGAGGAATGCTTCTTGACGTTCTGATCTATGCATCAGAGTAGATCCATTGTACAGCGCAGCCTCTCCTGCCTTCATATCTTTTGGCCGGGACAACATAATGGTGTAATTCTTCCAAATAACATCAATGCCATATTCTTTCCATTTCTTTGCCATGTCCTTCGCCAGTTCAAAGTTCTCTGTGTCCCCAGGAAAGTGGGGCACCTTGGTAAAATGCCTACAATTCAGAGTTAAGTTCATTAAATTGATTAAATAGAAGTGCTATATCCATCAAACTCTCGCGCCACTAAAACATTAACAAACAAGCGGTACCAACTCAAACCATTGAGTGACGTTTAATAAGATCATTAGATAATGAAAATCGATGTGTGATACTTTATCAGGATCAGAATTTACAGCAACACATAATCCAGGTAGACGTACATCAATGCAGTCGTAAAGGAAAAAGTAAGCCGGCGCAAGTCCTCTCAAAGGATGTTACGCTGGAAAAAACAAAAAACAAAAAAAAAAAAAAAGAAACAAAAACAAGACAGTTTGGTTTGAAATTCTTCTTAACTGGTTTCAGTTCATGTTTGTCTGTGCACATGTTACTTGCCCCAAAACATTAAATTGACCGTCAAACATGTTATATATAGCTGTTGTCGCCGCCGAGATCATTCCAGTAAGTGTAACGTGTGTGTGAACGTTTTATGGAAAGAAGCATAATTATAAAATCGAATCCATTTTAAATGAAGCTGTAGGAGGTTTAACAACTTGGGAGGAAAACGCTAGAAAATTGAAAATTCAGGGCGATTTTAACTATCATCTTTGTGAAGCGGGTGTAATGGTCTTCAAATGCCAGAATAATAGTGAGAAAAAACAAGTAACAAAAATTGTAACTCTCCCTCATTGAATTTATGCGAAAAAAAAATCACGCTGCTTTTGGTTATTCTTCCTTCTGGAATCAAAAAATTTTGAGATTTCACGGTTGAATCAACCGATTGTTCAGAGTTACGTTACGTAACCATTAATGATAAGTGCTTGTCGGGTGGTCTTACTAATAGCACGTTAACCGAATCAATGTTTCGCTTTTGATAAAAACACCCTTTGTCTTGCTAATGCGACTAGAACTTACTCTGCGACTTATCAGCATTCTGCAATCGCCTCTTTTGTTCGTATCTTTAAAAGGATATTTTGTGAACTTCCGTAAATATATTTTGTGACGTTCTACTAATGACACGGGTGTATGTTCATTTTGTATGAAACGTGATCACTGCAGTGGTAATTCAGGCTTGCTTGTAGGTATCATGCAAGTGAAACCTTTGGGGGCTACTATGCTATCTAAGATTTTGTATGGAGTTATGCAAGAGCCATTCGAAGGCATCTCTTTCAACTTTGCTCCAATGTTCATTTACTACTGTATTTTCTTTATGATGAAGTAACGCTCGCTAACTATGCTCTATCCTGCATCAATAAACGAGATACCCGCTCCTGAAGCTGTGTTTGTGTTTATCAAATTAGTTACAAAATATTTCATAATCGTTTCAGGGTAAATAGAGTATAAATGTTTCTTTACTACCCAAGTCCACCTTAACGCATTAAGGGCGTGAAACGAAGAAATGGAATCAAGATATTGATGGATCAATTAAACAGCCATCAACGTGAGTTTTTTTGTTTTCTGTTTTTGTTTCCCGGCCATGTCAGGAGATGGAGAGACAATTAGGTCATGAGAACGAAAGAGGGCATTATTTCCCGCTGGGGATGTGTGACAAATGTACTTTTTTATGAATAAAAAAAAAACACTAAATAAAATTGAACAGATAAATCTATTGCAGCTCCGATTTAAATTATGGAGATCCGCCGACAATATTATCCCCTAGTTACTGACTTGGTTAAACAAAGTCCCTTTTAAAGACCAACCTGACATGATTAGACGATCTAAATGCATCTTACGTCCAGAAATGTACCGGTCTAAATACATCGCCAAGTTGTTTACCAAAGGTCGGCTTACATTACCGTATGTAGATAAATTGAAAAATAAGGCTTCCTTTAGATGTCTGCTCGCTGTGCACCATTATGTAGTCATCTACGTTTTATAAGATATGAACTATTTACAGGGTTCTCAAAAGTCTGTTTAATAAAATCTCTCTAAGAGTTGAAGGTGCCTTTTGGGTTATACGTGACCAAGGTGAGAGTGTTATTTTCATTAGCTAAGAACTTTTTGTCAACAAATAACATGGGCTTAGGGTTAGGGAGGTACTGTTGAACTTCTTGTGGGGGTATTAGTGCCGCCTTAGAGGAATACCCTTCCAAGTAAGATAGAGTAACCTCAATTTTCGCCTCTCCAGTGTCGCCGTATAGACAGCCACGATCGGTGAACTTTTGGAGGGAGAGACCAAAAAATAAGTCATGAATCAGTCGTTCTTGGCTGATTTCACACCGAGTTACAGCGTCTTCCGATTCTACAGCATTTTGGATGGCTGAGTACTGTGTCAATCTGGATGAGTCCGGATGAATATATGATATTTCACAGCAACAGTCCTAATAGATTACCTTGTACGAACAGAATCGCTTTGCATCCAGAGCAGACACGTCTGCGATTGTAATTGTATTGTACACTCTGTTTTAAGGAGATGGGGCGAGTATCAAAACCAAATCCTGTTGGTAACCGTGTGCTCGCGTAGGATCCCCGGAACAGAGAAAAAATTTAAGAGTCATGATATCCTGTATCATTAACCCCCTTGGTAAAAGTTTTGAAATCTTATGACCGAATTCGGTTTTAATTCAAGTTCTAACCTTCACTGCCATTTTAAGTGGCGAAAAATTGCTCATTGCTGCCTCGCTTTGCAAAAGCGTCATAGAAATTCACTTGGACATTGCAATCGATTTTAGATACGTTGCGCAGCTACTGCACGTAGTTTCTTACCACTTACTTCAAGTTTTTTCTCAGTTCCTCAGTAGAAATCATGCCGACAGCTTTCCTGTGGAACTCTTCGAGCTGCTCCTGGGTATGGCCCTTCGGCGGCGGCTTGCAGCCGCCATTCTTATCGCCATCCTCACAACCCTTTGCAGCTCCACGTCCAATAAAGAAGCCAGCTAGTATACCGATCCCAAAGAACACAAGAAAGCCGAGCACAATCAAAACAATGGCACAATAGCGTCGCTTTGGTGTTTTGTAAGCCAACATTCCTTCCTCTTCCACTGACAACATTTCGATGCGGTACCGTACCTCTTTTAAAGAGATAAAAAATATATATACTTCGTAATTATTAACAAGAGTGGGTCGGTTTAGATTACAGACAGTTGCATGTCACATGCTGTCAATACCATTATTAATTTGTCAAATTATGCAGAGCTTGACTTGACTTTTTACGTCACTTAGCACTCAAGTCACGAAATGCCAGACGATTGATAAGATTATTTTATTAATAGACCGGGGGCATAATAGTATTCATTATTTTCGTCTCGTCGGCTAACCTACATGCAGGTGCCACTTTTTGCCAAGTTCACGATAGCACCACTAATCGTGAAAACGCATATTAACAGGTGTAGACATTGCATCTGCTCAGTGGCAGATACCAGGTGTGAGCGGGGCCTGAGGTGAGCGTGAAAACCGAACCTCACGCGAGAGGACACGCGCCCATACTGCGCTCGCCTACAAAACATAAGACTCCACAAATGACGCCTACAAATTACAAATGGCCCTGCGCCAAGAGCACATATAATCTGGAAATAAACAAATGCAAAAGACGGTAAACTTTGTCACTGTGATTCATACTAACGAGAATATTATGTCTATTCAAGAAAATAGTATAGTCTATATCAAATTGGACAGGGGTGTAGATACAGAATATGGTATGACATGTAAGGTCATACAGTTTAGACTTTTTTTCGTCTCATTCCAAGTAAAAAAAGAATACTGGCGGAATGACTTCAAACTGTGTAAGCCAAACGCTTTACAAAAAATGTCGGTGTTAAAAAACTATGACGTTTCGCGCCAGTGATATCATTTTGGGTAATCAAGTGTGAAGATGTGCATGTGGTCATATTCGTTTTGTCATGTCACCGGCCGTGTAACCCAAACTGAATCGCATCCTCGAATTTGGTCGGTTTTTGTTTCTTTTCACAACGAAAAAGAAAAATTGAAAAGTTTTATCTTTGAAAAGCTACCTAAAGTTTGTCAAAGCAGGACTAACAACGAAACTCACTTGGATTCTTTACTGAGACTTTTAATAAGGTCAGTGAGGAAGACAAAGTTTGATTGGCTACGAACGAGAAGCATCCAAACATAGTCATGATTAAAGAAAGTCTCGTTATTGAACATTTTTCTTTATTTATTCTGATGAAGAGAAAGGCAAAACAAGAAAGCAAGATAATTGGAGCTGACTCGAGCCCCAGGGTGAAACAGAGATTGCACAGTCGAAGTAAATAGACCAAAGACGATATATTTTAAGATTCATGGATCTCTGATAATTAAGGTCAGATATTTCAACCGTAAAAACGAAAACTAATGACAAAGATTTCCAGCCTTTACTCCGGTTTTGAGCCCACGATCTTGATGCATGTGTACTGAGGGAAATCAAACGTAACTGTCTGAACTGATACTTACAATGGACTCTGACTGCGTCCTGCCTTCTCAAATCTCCTAGAGACCAGTGAAAGGTAACCAATGTAGCTGGATGCTTTTTGGCGCTAGATGAAAACAAATGCTGTGGAACCACGAAACTGAACAGCGAAGCATCGATTAGAGAATGCATAACACGGGGGAAACACTTCTCCAAAACAGCCAGTTATGCACGCTGGGAGAAAGGTTTGACACCACACTGGACCATGGTATGGAACTCTTTAGCACCAAGTTAAGAAGCATCGATAAATGCATATTCACTAAAAACTCTCTCAACGTAAACTGGACGTTTAGGTCTGATTTACCTACCCACCCCAGCCCCCTACCTATACCTACCCCCCCCGCCACCTCCAGCCTTCTATTTTTCATGTAAAAGCCTTGAAGACATTTTATTGCCTCGAATTTTCCGAGAAATTACCGAAAATCACCCTAGTCCCGTCATTGTGCGTAACTTTCATCATTGGTATGTTTAGAGGAAAAAATTCTTGGCAGATTAAAAAAAACTAATAGAACATTTATTGAATATGGTTAACCTAAATCTTCTCTTTAATACCTGTTTACTGAACCATCTGAGCTGGAAGTTTGATTTTTAGAACCCTTGAAAAAATGCCTTTAGACGAGGCTGCTCCATTGCCGTCTCATCCATTATTTTGTATAATGTCAATCCTTTCTACCTCACGTTTGACAGCTGATTATGACCGGTTGACTTTCAACATTTCACAGATGTGTAGAGTTTGTATGCACCTCGCGCCATTTTCATCATAAACATTTGGAGTCATCAAGAAGTCCTGGGTACGATAGGACGGTGATGACAGTTGCCAGCGTTCTTTCACATGAGTGATCTTTTCGTTTTCCTGAAAACCGAGTTCCCATTTCGTGATCTATTCCTCAGTGTACTTTTCTTTAAGTTTCAGAGAATGGCTAGACAAATACCTCTAACATGTAGCGGGCATACAAGACCGGTGGTTCATCTATCTTTCTCTGATATAACTCCTTATGGGTACTTTCTTATAAGCGCGTGTAAAGGTAAGGTACTAATTACGTATATTTAAAGAAAAAAACTAAACTCTGTCTGTTTCGGTCGTCCACACATCCTGTCTGATAAGGACAAATCACTGCAGCCGTTGTATGCGCTCTACGGGTTAACATATTTGGTAAAGAAACACAGGCCATCGCTAGGACATGGTGAGGGAGCTTTTGAATTTTAAAGGCAGAAGCCGCACTTACGCGCGTTCTTCATGTTCTTCTTCTTCTATTGCCGGCAAATTGCTGTCATAAATTTTGACAGGAAAAAAGGTCGCTTTTTTTAGCACCTAGCTTTCTGTATTTTACCCTTCTTACTTCGGAGTCAATTTTATACCCTTGTCACAAACGACGGTCAATCAGCCACACATGTACTGAATCTCACGATCGCATTAAGCCTCTTCTTGATCCCAAAATGATCGTCGAATATTTTTACGTTAAACTCCTAAAAGGTGCGACTCGAACATAAACACGAACATAGACCCCTCAGAGAAACCACATATGATATGGCAGAAAAGTAAGCGCTATAGTAACCTTGATGGCATAAATTACGTTCAAAATGACTTTCTCTTAAATAGATCAATCTTGTTTCTTTAATTTTTGTGCTTGAAAACCATAGAGGAAACCTAAACAATTGAAAATGAGGGGAAGAGAATTCTGCATAACCCCATACCAATCAAAAACAAAGCTGTAGTCCCACAGGTAATCCATTGCTTTGCCTCTGTTTTCTTTATCCAAGAATTGTATGCATAATGAAGTATGGGGTTAGATGGAAATCTTGCCAAATGTGGGAATTTGTTCTTGAGTGCACATAGGATGACCAAAAAGGCAAGATTATAGAGGACAAGCTATATTATTTTTTAGGGTAGAATCACTCTCTCCTCCCCTCCCCTCCCCCCCCCCCACCCTGCTTCATCCTGAGGGGGATATGATGCAGCAGAACAAAAGCCCAGGATTTGTTGAAATGAATCTCTTTTTGATTATCTGTCAACCATTTTTCATCATGTTTAATGAACTAAATTTTTGCACCATAGTTTGTGCTTACCACAGTTAGTTTAGCATTTGAAAACTTATCAGTGCCACCAAGAAGAGGAAAAATTCTAAAAGTTAAGGTTTTTTCAAAGGACTGTTTAAAATATCTGTTTTCACCAAAGGTGTAATTTTTTCCTGTCACATAGTATTCCTTCTCTTCTTAACTTTTCCAATGCCTTATCTTTTAATCTAATGTTTAGTCGTGTCATGTTTTATCGGTTCAAGTTTAATTATCACCAGTTGTACATAGAAATCATGTGAAGAAGACAGTGAGCAAAAGTGTAATGTATTATTGTTTTGTATTTTTATTGTTGACACAGATGGAAAGCCCATGTTACGACAAGGTGACACAGGAGACTGGATTGGTACTTTTGAGGGTCACAAAGGAGCAGTATGGAGTGCTACCTTAAATAAAGATGTTACCAAGGCAGCAACTGGGGCTGCAGACTTCACAGCGTGAGTAATATATGCAAGTATAGGTAGTGGTTTATGATAACTTTGCCTCTTACCATCTTCAAGGTTTTTTTTTTATAAGATTTGAATCAGTGGTCACAGCTAAGGTTTCTAATAGAGCCATGCCATGAAAAAAGTTATGGAAATTATTGATGGAGTAATTTTTGAAACCCAATCATCACCAGTAGTTCATTCTAAACCACATGGCATTTATATTTCCCAGAAAAGGGATTTTTGTTCTCTTTCTTTTCTTTTTCCCCTGCTTTCTTTTGTTCACAAGTCAGCAAATAAAAGGATATTTTATTTATTTATTTCACAACAGTAAAGTATGGGATGCTATCAGTGGGGATGAAGTTAGAAGTTTACCACATAAACATATTGTAAAGGTTGTGGATTTTTCTCCAGTAAGTATCAGAAGCTCCATGAAATTGAAAATATTTTCCACGACCCTTTCACTCTGAACAAGATCTCATCAGCAATTCCCCTTACTGTCTGCCATACAATTCTTATAATGTTTGTTCTGAGAATTTGGATCAACTGTCTCATCACTTTTTTGCGTGATGTTGTATTGATATTGTTATGAGAAATTCTATCTTGGTCCCTCATGGGAGTTTAAGGATTAAATAACAATAAATCTGGGTTTGTTAGAGTGGCATAAATGATTATAATTTGAAGACTTCATACATTCCCTCATAACTTTGGCTGGAGGTATTGATAACTGTAATTTTGAGCAGATTGGATTTTGAGTTTAAACTAAAGAAGTTTTTCTCAGTGTCTTGCAGTGCTCTGCAGTTCTTGCATTTGTTTACTTGAGTTGATTGTGAAACATGCTAGCAAATTTTGGTGCCTGAAATGCGAGACCTTTTTCCCAGTATAGAATAAACTATTATATATAATAATCGCTATTATGTTTTTAATTAACTCTGATCATAATTGAGCAATATGTACAATTTAGTGATCTAATTTAAATGAGTTTTAAAAACCAAAAGCAGCACAATCTCCCAATTGAGCTAACCGCTGCCTGGTTAGCTCAATTGGGAGAGCACTGGACTGCTGTGCGGGAGGTCGAGAGTTCAATACTGGCCGGACCAACACTCAGGGTCTTAAAATTAATTGAGAAGAATATGCTTCCTTTCTTTAACATCAAGAAATGGTTAGATATTCTAGTCTTCTCGGATAGGGACGAATAAATGGAGGTCCCGTCTCCTGCAGGGTTGGGGTAGGAGACATTAATTTCCCACACACGAGATTACTGTGTGATGGATGTCCTCCCTGGGCTGGGTTGGGTGGGTAGGTGAAATCGCTACGGACTAAACACGGCTACCAGAGGTGCCTGTCTGATTTCAACCTTAAAATTGTAACTAAACACGTATGTTGTTTCAAGAAATAGAGACCTTTACCTTTGATGTCTAATTTTGTGGAGGTGTTTATATTGAGACTGTGGAGGTGCGGTGGCCTCATGGTTAGTGCGCTCGACTCCGGATCGAGTGGTCCGGATTCGTGCCCCGGCTGGGACATTGTGTTGCGTTCTTAGGCAAGACACTTTACTCTTACAGTGCCTCTCTTCACCCAGGTGTATAAATGGGTACTGGCAATTTAATGCTGGGGGTAACCCTGCAATGGACAGGCATCCCATCCAGGGAGGAGTAGAAATACTCCTAGTCACTTCATGCTACAGAAACCGGAGTTAAGCACCGGCCTAATGGGCCACTAGGCTCGTAAACAGACTTTACCTTTACCTTACCTTATATTTTGAGACTAGACTACTTTTTCTACGAATCATTAAAGGCTGATAGTTTTGAAAGAAACTGTTTGGGGCTGTGTCGGTGGGAGTAACGAAATAATTTGGATATATAAAGTTGAAATGGTAAATTGGCCACCGTAATGATTACAAAAGCTGACATTTCAAGCGTTAGCCCTTCGTCAGAGCGAAGCGTTACGGTGGCCAATTTACCATTTCAACTTTGTTGATATATGATGAGTAGCACAGTCACAGAGCCATTTGCTGTAACATAGTCCAAAAATAATTATTTTATTATTTTTTCACTTTTTATCACTTTTTGACTTTAATTTTGATGGAAATGTACATTGTAATAAATATCTGTAAATATTTTTATTATTTTGCATTAATAACACTAATTTTGGTATTACCCACAATCCCTTGTGGGCGTGGCACATTTCTGTTTTTTCGTAAAATCTTAAAAAATTCAATGTAAAAATGGGAAAAGAAGAGGTTTTGTAATTGTTATTTCACATTGTTATTTCTTTTGTTTCCATCTACTTCGGTTGAATTCCCTCAGTGAACTGCACTACAAACGGCGCACGTGGTGAAAATCACGCAATACATTTATTATGATGCAATAATCTGCCCCTGCAAACTCTTTATCGACTCCCCTGTTATTGTCTGTGTAAATGATCCATGTGTTTTCGAAGAGAAGCTGCGAAGGGGCAGATTTCGTGGAAGTTTTGGGGGTGGTTCTCGCCATATCTCTTCGTCACTTTCCTTCGTTACGGTTCATGAACACGGCAGCAATGGCGGAAAGTGTTTCCGCGTCGACCAAACGCAAATTTCTAGCGTTAGATCCAACGAAATGGGTTGAAACGTTCTGTAAATTTAGCTTAACACAAGCCCATTCTAGGAGAGGTGACCTTGTTTATTCAACTTAACAAGAATCCCGTCTGCCTACGGATCAATTGGTGGATATGTGATGGAATTAAGCTCAATATGGCCGTTACGAAATGTGTTTCCGCACGTTTTATTTTGATCTGGAAAACATTCTACTCGGCGGTTCAACTTCAGCGTTGGTTTGTAAATACTGCGATGTATGCCCATTACATTTTTGTTATTTGTTTGTTTCTTACACAGTCGAAATTGTCATTATTGCTAGTTTTGTACGCTATGGTTGTTTTAACGGTTCCGAGCGTTACATCGTTCAGTGATAAAAACAGACGTTTATAACTTAAGTCAGAATAAACCATTCTTGTTGCAAATCATACTGCCTGTTGCTTTTGCCATAAACTACTAACGGCCAAAAAATATTGGCTCCACGTGCATTCGGTATCGTAATATTACATTTTTTTCTTCCGTCTGATTCATTTCATGTTACGCGTTACACCCAGAAATTCACTCATTTTCAGGAAATATTTATTTTTTACAATTTTAACTTTGTCCCAAACCTTGTTTTCTTTACACCAAAACGAAGTAGGATAACTAAGCTTACACTGTGGAAAGTGTGAGATTTAGAGGTTAAACCTTCCCGAAGATATTCGTTAGCAAAGGCACTTGAGTCCAAAATGGCGGGGTGACTGTGCTACTCATCATATCCAAATTACTTTTTCTACAGCTCAGTGTTACAGTAATTTTTTTTGTCATTAGGATGGGAAGAGACTCCTTACAGCCAGTAATGAAAAGCTCTTGAGAGTATTTGATCTTCAAGATGAAAGTGCTGGTAAATAGTTCTTCAATTTATTTCCTTTCAATCATTTGGGTTATGGGTACTTAATAGTGACTCAAGTTTTCTGTACATACAGTTAGTATTATCTGAGGCTTGTAACTAAGCTATTACTTTCTGTTGCTATTGATTGTGTCATACATTTTTTAGAACCAGACTTATTAAAAGGTTATACTGAAGACATAAGAGCTGCACTGTGGAGCAAAGATGGCAAGTATATCATGAGTGGAGGAGAAGATAAAGCAGTAAGGTATATTCAGATACATTTATCACAACTTGATTTCTCTCTGGTGACATTCCAGTGGTAAATATCAGATGTGACCTGCATTTTGCTTTTGTTGGAGCTGGAATGAACTTCTAGCATCTCCTAGACTATCTCTTCCTTTTTAATTTGTTTTTGTTTTTTTGTTTTTTTTTTAAATTTTTTTCCTGAAGTTCATCCCATTTGATATGTCCATGTTAAGGACAGACCATTACTTTTCTGGAGGGGTATGAGAAATTTTTTTCTACAAACATTTTTTTCAATGGATACATCTCTGCAAACATTTTTTTTTTTCCAACATCATCTTCATGCAAACAATTTTTTTCTCCTTTTTTTTCAGGGTCCTTTTTTTATGTACGAAATGTTACCATTGCCTCCTCACTGAACTATTTTACGAAGAACATAATAGTGCGCTATAGCCACTTATTTTGTTGATATATGCTCCACTTACTTGGCAGCTACTGATGCAAATAAAGGGCATACTACAAGAAATAGTGTCCAAATTGTGTTAGTCTTAAATGATATTTCTTAATATCTTGCCTGATTTCTCTACAAACATTTGTTTTACCCTATCATGTTTACAAACAATGTATTCTGTCTTATCAGATCCTGCAAACGATTTTCTTCAATATTTCTCGTACCCCTTCAGAAAAATAATGGTCCGTCCTTTAGGTTTTAAATTATTATTGGTTGGAGTGCAATGGCATTCCATAACTATTATTTCATCAACTAAAACAATATTATTTTATAAGTACTCAGGATCTCAAATGCAGTGAATTAAAAAGGTGTTCAGCTCTCCTTGAAATTTTGAAGTAAAACCAGGGAAATTGAAAATTTACTCCTGACCAGTGATTTGTGTTTGTAGGCTTTGGGATACAAGAAATATGACCGAGGTAAAGAAAGTAGAAATACCACAGAGTGTAACAAGCATGGTTCTATCAAAGGATGGCAGTATACTTGTTGTCACATATGACAGGACTATCTCTTTTTGGGATCCAGACAGGTGAGTAGTCTAAAATGGAGAGTGGCTTTTATCTCATAAAGAGTTTTAAGTAGGAGCAAGAAAGAGTAAAAAAAAATGTACTTCTGGGGTACTTTAATTCCAACTATCCAGCTGCTTTCCCACACCCTCTCTGTAAATGCTCTTGTTACCAACTCAATAGTCTTTTCTCTAAAAAATGTCTTATGCAGTGGGTCACTAATGTATTAATATTCTGTAGAGAAATTATTTGCTTTTCACTGGTGGGAGTTGAAGAGTTTATGCCCCCTGTTTGGTTATTTTGTTTAGAATGGAACTGATCAAGTCCTTTGATGCTCCGACACCAATATTTTCAGCTTCGCTCCACCCTAGCAAGTCTTGTTTTGTAGCTGGAGGAGATGACTTCAAGCTCTATAAGTTTGATTATGAGGATGGAAAGGAAATAGGTGAGATCATGGTGTTATTTGTATCTTTGTTGACAAGGAACATTTTGGATACGGTGAATATATGAAGTTCATATATTTTGAACTGTGGTCATAGATACGAATGAAGTATTCGTAAGGAACATTTTGTTACAATTTTTCAGGAAGAACCCTTTTCAACAACCATCAACTTATGATGTTATCTTCCATAATTTCAGGGCATGATTTTTTTATTTCTACCCCTTGCCAGTCAGGAAACTTGTCAATTTTCAAATTGGAATAAGTCTGTTTCAATCAAATTTTTTTTAGTTGTCTCAGACATAATGTCCCTAAGAGCATTCATTCAGCACATATTTTGGGTATCTTCACTGTAGACACTCGTACTTTTTCTAAACCCCTTTACATCCTTACATCAGATTGCAAGCTCTCCATACTGTTCTCTCTATGTTTGATAAGGTACTAACAAAGAGAATTTGCTGAATAATCATCATTTCCTTTATTCTTGTGATCTTAATGTTTGATTCAGGAATGATACTGTTAAGAGAAGCTTAGGTTAACCCTTTAATACCCAGAAGTGATTAATCTGTAACTTCTCCCCATAATATCCATTCATTATCCAGTAAACAGGTAATGAGAATACTCAAACTTATTAGGAAGAATTTGTTACCTTGATTGAACACCAAATTCTTGTAACCAATTTACAAGAAAATGTGTAACAGCTGGAGGCGAGAATTAACAACCAGATCACAGGAGTTATAGGGGGTTATGATAAGCAATCACTTAAGTTTACTTCTGCCAACAATTTTGTTCTAGAATCCTTCAAAGGTCACTTTGGTCCTGTGCATTGTGTGAGGTATTCCCCAGATGGTGAGCTGTATGCATCTGGGTCTGAAGACGGAACACTGCGACTTTGGCAGCACACTGTGGGCAAGACCTATGGGCTGTGGCGAGCTGTTAACAATGGTGTCTCAAATGAAGCCACAAATTCCTGAGAGATAAGCCAGTCATCTTAATAAGTTAAAGATAACAAGATCTTTTAGCTTCATGTTTGATAAAATTTACTCCAGAGTAATATTGCTTTAACCTTGGTATTTGTTTGAAAGGTACATACTATATCTGTCTGTATGGTTGTAAAAAAACAAGTTGGTTTTACTAAAAGTATAGAAAAAATAAGAAATTTTTTTTTTCAGCATTGAAGTCCAAAACTGCCTCTCATTGGCATCACTACCCCTTCTCATTATCTCTATTTATTGCAGAGTTAAATTGGGAAATAACTCACAATATTTTTTGGAAGGACAGTCAATTTAGAAGGCTAAAATCAATATGCAAGAAAGAAGTATTGTTCCAGTTTTCTGAAACAAGCTACTCTTCTTACTATCTCGCTGTACATATTGTTAGAATTAAAAGAAACAAATTTTCACAGACAGTGTAATCATAACATTATATATTAATTAATATTATGTACTTTGTTAGGTATTAGTGCATGAGCCTTTCTGAAAAAACTCCATGATATTTATAGCCAAACTCATTTGTCTGTTATCCAGTTAGCTCCAAGAAATGTAGTGTCTTGAGGCTGGTTTTCATTTCTAATGCAAGTTTAAGTATGCAATGCAGTGCACCAAAACTGCCACTTGGGTGCTGCTTTTGATAGAGAAGAAAAATACCCATAAAAGGTAAATTATTAAGCACAAACTTCTCTTAATTCTTGTTTTGTTTTATTTTTAAATGTTATCTGTGCAGTTGAGATGAAACAGGCTACATTAACAGAATAATCTTTTCATTGATGGTATTTTCAGAAATGTATATTGCATGTTTCTTCAAACCATTTTCATGCATTCTAAACATAACTATTTTTGCATAAAGTTACTCTAACTTATGTATGTACTTACATGTCGCTAACTCCTTAACTCCCAGGAGTGACCAAGACATAATTTCTCCTTACATTATCAATACAATATCAAGCAGACAAGTGATGAGAATAAAGAAAAATATCAATTAGGGCATTATTAGTTGATCCAATACCAAATTCTCTGAACCAACAACATGAGAATTGTACAGCAGACTGTAAGGAGAATTACTAATGTGATCTTAGGAGTGCAAAAGATTTAATGAGACTTAGAGACCTTTTTATTATGTGATCAGTCCCAATTCTCCCTCCTTTTTAGCTCTGTGCTGCTTTCAAACAGCATTTACCAGGTTTTAATTCCATGCACACCTCTTTTGTCACGATCACAGATTATTTCATGTCTTGCACATTTCCGTAGACGTGTTTTTCAGTTATATTTTCTACAATGAAATAAGTAGTATGATCTTGTAGAAAAGATGCTGAGCAGCAGTGGCAACCAATTGAAAAAAAAGATAGATAAGTGTAGTCACAGCAACCATTGTCAAAGAGACTATTTAAGTAAATTAACCCACTGTTAAAAGTAACACCTAATATAGAATTAAACAATAGTGAACTCCTGCTTGTATATTGATTTGTTTATTTAAACACCATTCGCAGATGAATGTTTAAATGGAAAGAGTAAATTACCGGTAGGTATAAAATTATAATCCAGCAGTACACCCCCAACATACATTCAAGAATTTACGTGGAGAGCCTGCAATCAAATACTTTATTAATATGTTGACCTTTGACTCTTCCCTCTGAATGAATATCTACTTAATAAAAAAAAATTATTGGGGCACCTGTCATTTTTTGAAACTTACAAAATTAATAATCTTGACCCTAGTGATCAGAATCTTCACTACTGCTGCTGTAGTTCCCTAGCAATCCTAGTGATGATCCATTTGTCCCAGCTTTATTTACATCATCTATCTTGACAGTGTCTTTATGAGAATTTTGTATCACATCTTTCTGTTCAGAACAGGCTGTTCCTGGCTTAACGGCTGCTTTCCCTGGAACTTTTTGTTCTTTAGCTTTGTCCTTGTTAACTTTTACTAATGATGACAGTAGTGATTTGTTCTTCAGTTTCCCAATGCCAACATTACTTAGGGTCTTCTGTTTTTTCTGAGCTGGTTGAGATGTGTTGGAGACATCCTGAAAACAATTTAAAATTAAAAAAAAAATTCAACCAGAAAATTCTAATCAAAAGGGAAAGAACACAATGACTTTTGACTTCTACAGCATGTGTAGTTTAAAGTTCTTCCATAATGTAAGGAGATGATAGATTTGGACAACAGATCATGGTTTTTAAGTTATGAAAAAAATAATTGACATAATGGTGGAAGATGTGTTTTCACGAGAAAAAAAAAAATGCAAGATAAGCACTGTTATTACATGTGGCCAAATGACAAACTGCCCTCTCTAAAACACTCCTTTGCATGGGCCAAGTGGCATTTGCTGCCCTGATTCTGATTTTCATGAATGAACTTGTACAATTTGGCCTCATGCATTGATAATGATGATCACATGACTTGTTGGACATATAGTTTATTAATTTTGTGTCCTTCATAGCATCATTTGCACCCTTGCTCCACTTGGGCACAAATGATGCTACTCGGGCCACAACTAAACTATATGCCCTCCATAAGTCATGTGATTGTCTTATTGGCATTCCCAGCCATTAAAATAGAGTTCCCTGCATTCCAGACTTTATAAAAGTCAATCAAATTGTTCAACTTATGACTTGACACATGTTCAATTTTGTTTTCTAGAACTCTAAGTTCTTACAAACCACTATGATGTAACTTATCTTTTCAAAAATGTGAACAATCATGACATACAGTGTGCATCATCAAAAATCTATTTACATTGCATTCAATCATGTTAGATGCCTCTCAGGGGAAAAAGTGCAGTTTCATAGGGATCCAAGGAAATGGCTCTGCAATGTGATAGAAGGATTGCTTAGGGTTAAATCCATTTTACTTGTTTCTGCTGCAAAATCACAAGTTTGGCTATGTACCTTAGAGTTCATATGCTAATGAAAGGTGCAGTGAAGGAGCATTTACCTCTGCCAAAATGTCTGTGGCTTTTCTTTTCTCAATTTTTCCGGTTGACTTCTGTTCTCCTTCCTCTTCATCACCATCACTAACATCCTCCAATCTTCTCTGGATATTCTGGTTACCAAATATGGATCTAAAATTTTTCCCAGAACAAACACAACTCATGCAGTGTCCCATTTTTGTATCTACTGGTTGCATAGCAACCATAGACACCATCCAAAAGCTGTGTAAGTCCATAATGTAACAAAGGAATATTCAGAAAGTATTTTAGGGATAAGGAATTGTAAGGAGATTCACATTGTATGCAAGGTCAATTCAAAAGCTTTTATTCCCTAAAAATCTTTGACTTCTTTCATTCAACCATAATTATGAAATTTTTGTGGTAAGGAAACTAACTTTCATCATAATTTACAGGGTAACAGGTAAGTACTCATTTGCCCTGAGGTATGTGTTCTTAAAGTCAAAATGTAATGTGCTAGCTAACAGTGGCAGCCAGGCATTAAAGTACAGCAACAGCAACTGCTCCTTCAAGTCAGATTAAACTTTAATCCTCTTATACAACCTAGCTGGCCAGAAAGTTGTCTGCAATGCAGTTGCTAGTAAGAGCAGTGGGAACAGGCTGTGATTGGAACCCTCACAAAGAAGTCATATTTGTCTACCTCCCGGAGTTGTGACAAATATTAGTAAACAACCTTAAAAGCTTTGATTTTGAATGTTAGTTAAAGTCAACCCAAGCTGTGCTTACTGGACTAGCTGCTCATCCTCCTCCTCTTCTTTGGCTCGCATCTCTTCTGCTGCCTTTGCATTCAGCTCCAACAAGGTATCATAATCAACTACACAACAAGAAGAAAGTTATTTGTCAGGTTGCCAATGTTCCAATAAAGGATGGATGATGCTCTCCACTGGAAAAATCTCTGTCCAATGGATAGTGCAGTATAGTACGTTAACATATATCTAACTGAATGACAATTCAACCCTAGGATAGCATGATCTGCCCTTTGAACAACTGGGCCCAGAAAACTACAACTTAGAGAGAAACCTGACAATTTAAATCAGAATTAAATGATCTAGACCAGAAGCATCTTATAACTAGACAATAAATAGAGGCAACCAATTCCTGTATCCTAGCTGTCTGAATGGGCACTTTGGAAGGGACAAAGGTCATTTCTATAGGTAGGCAACTGGAGAACACCCAAGAATTTGGAAGGTAACTATAATTCATTAGGTGCTTTCCTCACAATTAAACCCAGCACATACCATTAGCAAGTCTTGTGTTCAAATCCCGTAACTCTTCTAACTTTTCTAAAATGTCCATCTCCTGTTTGGACTCTTTGGTTCTCTTCTCCAAGGCCTAAAAGATAAGATACATATAGCACAGACTGAAAATAATTTTAAAATGTTTCTTTAGTATCAGTAACAGAGACAATCATGCAAAGGAACACATACCAGAAAAATGTTGTTAATCTTACATCTGGGCTCCTTGCACAAACACCTTTTTTCAGAAAGTCACTCATGGGTGAAATCCCCGAGTTCTTACATTTTCAAACTTGTAAAAATTCCAAACTAACTTAATTTCAATAACCTTACCCACTTGAGGACCTAAATGATGTTTCCAAGACCAGTGATTGAGAAGGGCCACATTTTTTAGCAACTCTTTTAGTAAGTAGTAAGTTTATAACAGTCAAACCTTCATGGGATTGTTTTGCTCCTCTTCTTCCTCTTCCTTTTGTTTTCTATTCTCTTCATCTTCCATTAGCTTCTGGGCTTGGAAGTTCCTTGTTGCTCCATTCTCACAAACATAATCAGTGTTTTCAGGATCTGTCTAAACAGATTGGACAGGAAGACAAAAGTTTACATCATAATTAAAATGCAGCACTTATAAGAATTAAACTGTGCAAAATATTCACCACAATTTGTAAAATAAAGTTGGGAATTTACAAATACAGTATTATACTCTGAGGTTTAAACTCAAATAATAAATCAGATACAATGAATATATGAAGTTCATATATTTTGAACTGCGATATTAAATACGTATGATGCATGATCCTTCGCAGTAGATAGCACTATTTATGCAATAGCGAAAATCAGACCTGAAAAAAATCAGGCCTGTACGGGATTCGAACCACTGACCTCTGCGATACTAGTGCAGCACCCTACCAATTGAGCTAACAAGCCAACTGGGAGCAGGCCGTTAAGTTGATTCGTAATAAACCCATGATGATAAATCAGATACAATGAATATATGAAGTTCATATATTTTGGACTGTGGTATTAAATATGTATGATGCACGATCCTTTGCAGTAGATAGTGCTATTTATGCAATAGCGAAAATCAGACCTGAAAAAAATCAGGCCGGTACAGGATTCCAACCACTGACCTCTGCGATACTAGTGCAGCGCTCTACCAATTGAGCTAACAAGCCAACTGGGAGCAGGCCGTTAAGTTGATTCGTAATAAACCCGTGATGAAAAATTTATCATCACAGGTTTATTACGAATCAACTCAACGGCCTGCTCCCAGTTGGCTTGTTAGCTCAATTGGTAGAGTGCTGCACTAGTATTGCAGGGGTCAGTGGTTCGAGTCCCGTACAGGCCTGATTTTTTTCAGGTCTGATTTTTGCTATTGCATAAATAGCGCTATCTACTACGAAGGATCATGCATCATACGTATTTAATACCACAGTCCAAAATATATGAACTTCATATAGTCATTGTATCTGATTTATCATCACAGGTTTATTACGAATCAACTTAACGGCCTGCTCCCAGTTGGCTTGTTAGCTCAATTGGTAGGGCGCTGCACTAGTATCGCAGAGGTCAGTGGTTCGAATCCCGTACAGGCCTGATTTTTTTCAAGTCTGATTTTCGCTATTGCTAAATAGCGCTATCTACTGTGAAGGATAGTGCATCATACGTATCAAATAATAAATGTTTTACAATTACAATAAGTCTGTCAATTGTGAAGTTATCAACACAAAAGTAACTCCCACAGAAAACTTTGGATATCTGATGCTTTGATTCTTTTAATTAGCCCTTCAATAGAGGAATTACAGTCACTGTGAATCTCAAAAATAACAGATTTTCAACAATGGTGGCAACAATTACACAAGTATTCAATGTATTATAATTTTTTGACTTAATGGTCAGAGTAACCTACTGAATATTAAAAGTTAAAGCTTTTTGTTTTCATTGTGAGATCTTCCAAATGGTGCAATATTGCATTTGAAAGTACATTTTGAGTTAATGGAAATTTGTTTATTAGAAGGCTTATACACTAGATAGATAGATGGATAGATAGATAGATAGATAGATAGATAGATAGATAGATAGATAGATAGATAGATACTTTATTGGTAAATACTTCACAGCATGAACTGAATTGCATATTCACAGATATAAAATAAAAATTACTATGTAGATGTATTCATCTTATTATTAAAAAATACGTAGTTCGTCGTAAGGGGGAACTTGTACATTATTTGTGGCTGTTGACTATTCTGTCCGAAGCAATAAAAAACTACCGGAATATGCCATAATGCTCAATGATTTTACTTGATCAGCTGGCAACTCAAACAAGAAACAAAACAAAAAAGAGAGACTCAAAAACAGCCATGGTGCCCCAAGAGAACAAAGTTATGATACCAGGCGAAATGCCTTGGTAAAGATAACTTTTGCCCACAAGGTTTACCTTGCAGAATGAAGATCATAATAAATGTTGTCAGAAACAAAATTAAATGCAAAAAGCCTTCTTTTGTGCACTAACTGTTACATGTACCTTAAAAGTTATCTCTGATATACATCTTGGGCATCTAATGTAGAACCGAAATTTCAGAAGTCCAAGGTATGTGTCATTTTGAACTGTTTCCTGCAACAAGGACAAGTGCATGTTATGACAGTTTACTGTAAAGTTATTATAGCATGATCAATACTCAAAGTAATCAACATTAAGATAAAGGAGTAGAGAAACCAAAGTAGCAAGTGAGGTGGCCATTCCTTTAGGTTTGGTAAAACCTTTCTTGATTAGCAATGTACCACTGAGTTATTTACAGAAATATTAAAATATATATTATATATTTCCCTTGAGAGGGATTTTTATTTTATTTAACTTCCACTATTGTACTCTTTAAACCTCAAGAAATGGTAATTCCATGATGTTCCTCCAGTCTAGCTATCTGTGGTAATTGACGTTGTAAACTAAGCTAGTAACCAGGAACATTCGAACACTGCAAGTTGTGTGATGTGGTGTTTGTGATAATTCATGTAGTGTATATCTAGTGAGATTTGTCCTAATATAAGAGCCTGTAATCCTCGTGGTTGTAATTTTTGCCGCCATGTTTTGTAGCATGAGATTTGGTGATTAAAGCCCAATTCTTCAGGCAAACGTCTTCTTTAGTTTACAACACTCTCATTGATAAAACCCACAACTTCACAGTTTTTTTACATGGTATAATAGACACTTGAAAAGGCAACATGTACCAGGCATCATTTGGAAAATCAAGAGCCTCTTCAAGACTAGCCTCCTATGCAGACGTTCTTTGGGCTTGTCACGCAATCTTCCTCCCCACAAACGTCTGCTGAAACGAATGAGCACATTCCTTTCCCTTTGTTCAAACAGATCAGACGGAGAGCACGTGGAGATCACTGTAGAGCCAATTGGTGCTTGGTTATTGTTTAATAGAAAACCAATCATAAGCTGTGATAGAACAACTCTCAAGAGGGGTTTAATTTTCTCGCATTTCTTATTACTCATGGAAAACAGATCTCAAAACCTTGCTTCAGAAACTCCAAAAAAATCGTCAGAAAGAACTGTTTTCTGTGCAGTTTTCCGTTAATCCCGCAGGTGAGAATAAGAGTGTTTGGTAAGAGTTCAGTGGATCAGATACAATGAAATATATGAAGTTCATATATTTTGAACTGCGGTATTAGATACGTATAATGCATGATCCTCGCAGTAGATAGCGCTATTTAAGCAATAGCGAAAATCAGACCTGAAAAAAAAAAAAAAAAAAAAAAATCAGGCCTGTATGGGATTCGAACCACTGACCTCTGTGATACTAGTGCAGCGCTCTACCAATTGAGCTAAAAAGCCAACTGGGAGCAGGCCATTAAGTTGATTCGTAATAAACCCGTGAAAGTGATAAATCAGATACAATGAAATATATGAAGTTCATATATTTTGAACTGCGGTATTAGATACGTATGATGCACGATCCTTGCAGTAGATAGCGCTATTTAAGCAATAGCAAAAATCAGACCTGAAAAAAATCAGGCCTGTACGGGATTCGAACCACTGACCTCTGCGATACTCTGCGATACTACGTATCTAATACCACAGTTCCAAATATATGAACTTCATATATTTCATTGTATCTGATTTATCACTTTCACGGGTTTATTACGAATCAACTTAACGGCCTGCTCCCAGTTGGCTTGTTAGCTCAATTGGTAGAGCTCTGCACTAGTATCGCAGAGGTCAGTGGTTCGAATCCCGTACAGGCCTGATTTTTTTCAGGTCTGACTTTCGCTATTGCTTAAATAGCGCTATCTACTGAGAGGATCGTGCATCATACGTATCTAATACCGCAGTTCAAAATATATGAACTTCATATATTTCATTGTATCTGATTTATCACTTTCATGGGTTTATTACGAATCAACTTAACGGCCTGCTCCCAGTTGGCTTGTTAGCTCAATTGGTAGGGCGCTGCACTAGTATCGCAGAGGTCAGTGGTTCGAATCCCATACAGGCCTGATTTTTTTCAGGTCTGATTTTCGCTATTGCTTAAATAGCACTATCTACTGCGAGGATCGTGCATCATAAGTTCAGTGGATATTGCACACTTAACTGAATGCACTGTGCAAACAGATTTGAGTTGTTTTCATCCAGTGACTGTTCGTTTGTAATAAGTGCTACAAGCGGTTACTTAGTTTTGAAAAAGCTAAAACAAATCTGCGATCCCTTCAGGATGAGATAAAGGAAGACTCTGAGAAAGTAGCAAATAGAACAAAACGCTTACGTCGAAATTTTGCTGAAAAGGATGGGGACATTGAGAACATTGACGTGCTGATCAAACCTATAACAGCTTTACAAGTGCAGCAACGATCTGCAGCCAAATCACTGAAATTTTAACAATACCCTACCACTTCTATTACTTCTAATGCCGAAAATGATTGAACAATAGGCGAAAGTTATGATATACTCAGTGGAAGCACTTGGCTACATGCCCAGGAAACACCGTCAACAAGAGAAAATTCATCAAGGTTCAAAGTTCACTGCCTTGATTGGGAAGTGCGCTGTGATTGGTCTAATTAAACAACCCATTCGTTTCAGCAGACGTTCATGGGGGAGGAAGATTGCATGACGAGCCCAAAGAACGTCTGCGAAGGAGGATACTTCAAGACTTCAATTAGAACTGTTTGCACAATAGTTGAGAGTATTTGTAACCCCTATCTAGCTTATCTTTTGTTGCAAAATTATCATCTTTTCTTAATTACTTGTTGTTCACAATTTTTTTATAGTTTTATCAAAGGCAATTATAATGAAATATTTCAAAGACAATTATTATGTTTATGTGATGCAGTTTTACTACTTTATCAGACAAGTTAAAAATTAAACTAGGACTAAACAGGGACTAAACTAGGACTAAACTAGGACTTGCACCTTAACAAAGTTCCTTTAAACCATAGGGTATCAGTTTTTATGTACTCACCTTTCTTGCATTAAATTTCTTTCCCTTGTAAATGTACTCTCCACAAGTTGTGCACCTAGAAATAAAGTCGCATAAACTTTACTGCTATTGATGTTATGTGACATAATGATATTTCCCAGTAGTGCTTCATTGTATTTTTCAGTTGTTCCTTCCATTAAACTGTTTTTTCTCATTCTAAACTGCCTGTTTTGTGGTCTAGCATCATGACAACTGCTTGCTACAATTTTAACATGAATGTTGAAGGGGTGACAAATATCAAACATTTCCACATTTCAGAATTCCAGGGATTGACATCTCTCTCTCTCTGCTTGGTTGACATTAAAAAAAAAAAAAAAGAACTTACCTCATGTTAAAAGGAGCCATAAGTCTCACGACATACTGACGATCTCTAGAAAGTCCAAGCTTGGGGATTTTAGAAGCATCAAAATCTGGAGGATAATATTTCTAAAGGACAAAAAAAAGAGAAATTTTGATATATATCTTATTAACCAAGTGCGAGGGCCAAACTGGGAGAATATCAGCCCAAGGTCTTGACAGTACGGACCAAGCACAGCGAGGTCCATACAAAAAAGACCAAGGGCAGATATTCTTCCAGTACGGTCCCGAGCAAGCTTGGTTAATACGAGATTTATTATACGACTGAAGTTCAAAGGGACACAAGTGCAGTATCATTCAGGACCATTCAGGACAGTGCCCGGTCCAATACCTAGAGAATATTAACTGGCAATATGAGTATTTTGATCGGTTGATTTTAGTTATTGGCCCTCTGACTGCCCGAGTCGTGTAATAAATTCTGTTATATATATAAAAACAGGAATGTAAGATTTCCGTACAGCTCCAAACTATTCTAAAACAAAGCCTCAGTCTCAAAGGAAATCTATAATTATCAATGCTAATTTCTTTAATCAAAGGATAGTATGGGGTTAAACAGAAATCTTGCCGAAAAGCCATTATATAGAACTATGTTTGCCTTCCTAGTCAGACACCGATCACGTCACCTAGTATACATAAATAAGAAACAGGAAGTTGAAGACAGGACACAATCAGAAATATGTAATTCCAAAGATCACAATTATTTTAGTACAAAGTAATATGGAGAAAATACATTGACAAGTATTGAGAAAGACCCTCAGTAAAAGATTATAAAATATCAATGCACCAAAACACTTGGTAATTGCAAAAACATCTGTAGTGATATGCAGTCGAGGAAGTAGAATGATCTAATAACTCATTGTCTAATTAGCGGTGGTTTTTCTTGAACTTGGCTACGACAAGGTTAAAAGCTAGGTCACCTAGCTTATTTTATCCCGTAGTTACGTCATTATCGACATCCTTAGAATGTGTTCTCTATTTTTCAGGTAATGATCACAAAATTACTCGATCACACTGTCAGAAAAGGCAGTAAATTTGAATCATACTTACGTTGAGCACTTTACGTTCCGACATATTGCCGTTTCTGCACCATGTGAGCGGTCACCAAGCCTTCCCATAATACAAAGCAAGTTGAGATTTTTCCTGCAGAAAGGAAGAAAAGGTTGGGAAATAGAATAATTTATAAGCTCTGTTGTTTTGACAGCTGGGAAAATCAGCTATGTCGAGGGGATTGTGATTATTATCCGAATGTTGAGCGATCGAAACCTTCCGATCAAAAAATTGTGATCATCTGCTGTCATTCAAGTGGAAAAGTACTCAATACCAGAGCAAAGCTACCGTGTTCATTCAATCGAGCCGTGTGAAGTCTTCATTGAAAATCTTCTTGGTGGCTATTTTGACTTTCATAGTTTTATCTTACGCTAATAACTGACCCCCTAGTCTTCCATTTTGCTGCATGCAAATGATGGAAATTGTGAATATGCGGTGTAACCGACGTCTGCCTTGATGTAAGCTGTATCTGCGTGCCATCAAGTCAAACGTTTCTGCGAGAGGAAACCGAGTGACTTTAGCTTGTCGTTATACTCACAATAGATTCATCACGTTTACTATTGTGGGCTTTGTCTGGGGGTAGACTCGTTTCTAACTTTGGACGTCAAACAGAATGAGAGGTGAGAATTTGTTCGTGTGTATGCTATCACTGCTGAAATTCGTGTGTGTGGTTCGCCTGGTTACAGTGAACTGTTTTGCGATATTTCAACGAACGCGGTGACTGATTATTGAACTTTGACGATATAGTAAAGCTTCTAATCAGCAGGATGCAAGGAAGTAATTTAAATTATACTTACATGCCATGTAATTGAAATTTTGAAAATTGTTTGGACTTTAAAATATCCACTAAGATACCGAGTGGTTGCCCTTTCCATGCCGCAAGTTGTGCGTGATGAAATTTTTTCTGGTTAGGTTATTTCCAAAATTCGCACTTCTTTGCGGTTTTGCATCAAATTTCCCAAAACCACGCGATCATTTTCAGTTTTACGGAAGTGCGAAATTAAAGTTGGCTCTCTCGGCAGATATTTTGCAATGCTATTCTATCTCATCATGACAGAATCCAGCATTGCCGTTCCAAACAGATATTAGGAGATTTTCATTCCACAGACTTGCATGCGGTCATTAATAAGTGCACCTTGAACATGACTATTAGATAATGGTAATCACGTTATGCTGCTGCTGTTTGAATGAAATTCACGTCCAGCTTCGGAGAAAATGATGAAACGAAATTCAAATGAAAGTTAGGAACTCTGATTGTGATGCTTTCGCGCCGATATCATGCCCGAACCGGCCAAGATATTGATTGTTTTGTTTTGGTTCAAAATCCGTTCATTTTTCCCCTGACACATCGCGGGTGAAAACCAGTGAACCGTATCATCGCTCTAGAATAAAAGCTTGCTTCAGGAAGGAAAGTTTAATCCCATTTAGTTTACGTCTGTCCGGCTTCCTTTTTTCTCGGCTAATATGGCAACGAGTTGATCAAATTCCGTTTGTGCTGAAATCATTTCGTAAGCCTAGAATTTTTATCAAATTTTTTTAAAGACAGACGTCGATTATTATTCTTTCACTGTCTCAGGTTCAAACAGTTACTAAGAATGGAGGAAAAGTCCTTATCAATGTTATTTCTTACTCTCTTTCAGTCTTGGTAATAATCTGCCTTTTCTAATCATGCTATGTGTTTTTCCTAGTTTTTCTGTGTACACCTCTTCAAATAATGTGTCGAAGATCTTATTTCCATATTTCCTGAAATTCTTTTCTTTTTTTGCCCTGTGACAGGAATTGAAAAAATACTGCATTGGTAACATAGTAGTCATGGTCGATGTTAATAGCCACGAGGTTTTTGAAGCTGGAGACATAATTAAGTATGGTTACATGAGGATTAAAAGACCGCCATCATCAACCAAAGTTCGGATTAAGGTGAGCGAAATACAGAGTTTGTGTTCATAATGAGGATGTGTTGTCAAAAGTGAGTCATCATCACATTTGGTTGGGCTGCTCCATGTTTCTAGATATAGATTGGTGTCATTGTTTTCTGTGTGCCTGTGAAAACAGGAGGAATCATATATTTTATATTCAGTACTGAGCACGGAAAGTTAACTTTATTCTCTGTGTTTGCCAAACAATTATTTATAACAGAACCTGTCTTTGACACAGTTCTGTGAAAATCATAGTTGAGATTTGTGAACTTCAGAGTCAGTCCTAAGGACTTTGTCACTCTGCAGACAAACTTTCTGTTATGATGGTGTTTTGAGACCTCTAGTATACTTTTATTATAGATGATGAAATAACTTTTTATGCCTCTCTATTCAGTGAAAAGTTATTGTTGACAAATTTATCAAGATCTTCAGAGTACAATTACAAAGGATTGATTTGTTACTGAAAAGCTTTGACAATCAGTCTGAGAGAATGGAGGGGATTGTACAAAAGGTTCATTTTTTTTTCTATGATTAGTTCAGGAGTGCACGCTTTTCATGACAAATGCACTGGGCAATCTCTGATCTGACCATCCAGTCTAAAGCATGCAACTGGCTGTTAGGAATTAGGGATATGACATTGGATAGCTAAGGGGGTCCCCTAGAAATTCATGATTCCTTATTTGTTTCCATTGTATGAAAATATCAAAACTTGATTGCACATGAAAAAAATTGTCCCTGGGCTAATAATTTGTCATAGCTGAACCACAGAATCTAATGATTGGGATTGTTCTAAACAGGAAATCACTGAGACAGCCATTCTGATTAAAAAAAAATCAGCTTTTTTTTTTTTACCTCTACCACATCCTTCTTTATTAGTTCTGCAAAAAAGGGAAGCCTGAGTGTAATGAACCAACCCATGCTTGGGGTCATTGATGCATCCAAAATGTCATTCTTTCCAATACAATGAAGCTATAAATTTGTCTCTTTCACAAAGTGAATGTTTGATCTTTGTGATGTTTTTTACTGTCTCAAAAATTGCTGCATAGTTACCTTGAAATTTCAAGCAACAAGAACTTAACTGCTATAACTATCTTAAGCTGCTTATTTTGAATGCTGATTCATTAACAACTTGAAATCATTTATTAGGAAAAGGTTTCATATCATTTAAAACCATACTTCCTTTGAGCTGCTGTGTGTAACCTTTCTTAACTGAATTTTGAGACTGAAACAGAAAAATCTTAACTAAATGTGCATGTATATACAATTGTAGCCTTTATGATAGAAATTATCAGCACCTGTCAAGAATATTCTAGTTTATGTGACAGCTGCAGTCTGTCATTATGCAAAATTAATAGTGCAATACTTGTATATAAACTTTAATAAAAAGAAATGTTGGGCCTTTACATGAAGTTTACTGTTAACATTTTTGTTGTCACAGTGCCAGGAATTGACATGGAGAAGCTAAAACAACTCTCTCCATTCTCTTTAAAATAATAAATAACCTGTGAATTTCAATGTAGGATGGCATTGCACGAAAGTAATGTATCACTTGGTTAAGTCAATGCTAAATCTTTCTAAGCTTTTGCATAATTTATATGATGACTCCTCAGTGATATTATGCTTTCACTATTGCTCAGTGTTTGTTTAGTAAATTTTTTTTTTAACTCTACCCATAGGATACACCTTCACATGTTACCCCCGGTTTCAAGCCATTTACTACTCTACCCATAGGATAGATTAGACAAGGCTGATAAACCATGAAATATTATGAAGCAGACAATGTAGTTTTGACCACCCAGTTAACACATTTTAGTACAGTATAGCTGTGAAGTCTAGCCTTGAAGTGAAGAATTTAAAAACCCCATTTAAACTGCACTGCTCTTTCTAGAAACTTTACCCAGTTTTATTTTTAGATTTTTTACATCACATTTTTGCAAATTTTGATGGAAGAGTTCAAGGGTATCACAAAATGCACAGTTGTATTCAATTACTCTTTTAAAAGATAATAATCATTCTTAGGTTGGCATGGGTCAGGAGATGGACTGGAAATTATTTAAATCAGGCAAAAGTCAGGGGACCTCCTAATTTCTTTACTCTACACTTCGCACAAACAAAATCAGACAAAAGGTTTTAAAAACAACAGGCCCCATGATGCTGGGAGTTGACAGATTAGCTGTCTCAGTCCTTTTTCGTTACTCCTACCTTAATTTTGTTTTGCTGGTGCCCTAACTTCTACAGGAACTACTCTTAAAATAAGTTCATCTTAACCCATGTACACCTTAACACCAGTATGCTTATTCTTGATACTTTTCTTCATACATTTCCTGAGTTGTTGACAAGGAGAATTCAGTTAAAAATCAAGAGCCTCTTCATTGCTGATCATTTCCTTTATTGTCCTAAACTTAATGTATGATTCAAGGTACTTGATATCGTAAGGAGAAATTAGAAACTAGTCACTCCTATAGGCGTCAGAAGGTTGACTAAATGATTCAACTACTATTTCATAACCTTGTCCCTCTTTTTTTAGGCATGGCAATCAAAATTTTTTGTTTTGAGAGACAAGACACACAATTCAGCTCAGAGATTGGAGTATTACAAGGATGAAACTGCATTTGGATTTCAAAAATCAGTGGAGTATTCCTTTGGATTGGATAGAATTGCCTTCATTGGTAAAACACAAAGTTCTAAGGCCAATTCCTATCCAATAATGGTGGTGTGCAGTAAGCAGGGAGCTTTAACATTGGCTTGTGATACAGAACAAGCCAGAAAAGACTGGTTGTTGATGTTGAACAGAGTTTCCATTAAAGAAGGTGGAACAAACTCCTCAGACATGTGGGCAAATGTCACAGTTGATGTCAGTCCGGTCTCAACACCAGAGCTTCCAAGACAATTATCTACCAGGTTGTCAACACTGCATTCCAAGTCACATAGTGAATCAGCAGATGTGTCCCCAGGGGCAACCTGCAAGGCAGCAGGTTTGTAAGAATGGCACTAAATAGACTGATTATGAGGCAAATATTTTTTTTTGTTTTTTTTTGTTTTTGCTTTTGCTCACCAAATGCAGTCATTAACAGGGATAAGCAGACTCTTCATCTTAAAACTCTTTCATTAAAATAGGTGTATTACATTGGGAGAGACTTGACACTTCCGGTTCAAATGCCCCACCCCACCCCACCCAGGCAAAGTTCAAGTTCTCTACCTCCCTGGCATGAATAATGGTCAAATGCCTATGGGTGGCCTGGGTGGGGATGTTGAAGTTTCGAATTGATTGGCGCATTAATGTTGTGAAAAAGTCACTACAGAGCATTTTTTACAATAGTACGTCTATTTTGTAGACAGTTTAACTGACTAATTCAAATGCCATTTTATGAGCAAAACCTGTCAACTAAAGTTTTCATGGAATTGTCAACTTTTTCTTGTTCACTCTTAAAATTTGCAGAGTTAACAGTTTACAACCTTAAAAGTAGATGAAAACAGTGTCTTTTTTTCGGTGCACTAGCTTGGTATGCCTCCCCCTACCCCTCCCCCCCTTTCCCTACATTAATTCCCTAACCTTCCTCCAACGTTGAATTGACTTACCTGCGGTAAATGCCACACTGTCTCTCCATCAACAGGTTATTTTGTCACTACAAGGCTCACCCCCCATTCAGAGCAGAACAATATCAGGGGAGATTTTCTGATGTGTATTTCTGATGGAGAGGTACTCCTAAAGTCTGCTATTGAAAGGAGTCAGACAGTGGTGTCGTGGGCTGTGGCTGATTTACGAGCTTTTAAGAGTGAACCCGCAGTTAATGTAGCAGCTAAAGATATGCATCTTCTCACACTACAGGTTGGAAGGTAAGACTTTACCACCGAAATGTTATATAAATGGTAAACCCTCCCGTAGACTTAAAGAAATTCACTATTTCTTTCTCTAAACAGACGCACTTCGACCGGTGAAGGAATATTCCAGTTCTTGACTAAACATGGCGACACTATCGCCGACGAAATTCGACATCACTCGCGCTACGTCGTCAAGTCGGCAGCGGAGAAGCGCGAGGCTTTCCGAAGGAGCTCGACCAACAGCCAATCGAGGTCTCCACCAAGTCTTGGTTCGCCCAAAAAGCTTTCAAAAATGATGACCGCGCCAACGGGAAGGATTGCGAGTGTACTGAAAAGGGATAATAGTTTGGCGACTGAAATTGCCAGAAAACGAGCCGATACCGATCCCTTCGTAGGCCAGGGATTAGATGAGAATGGAGCCGCTGAACAGAGTGTAAGAGAAGAAGACGTTGTATCCCGATCGAGATCTGCCACCGAGTCGTCTGTCGAAAAAACTAGTGATGATGACGTATTTGTTACACGGCGAGCATATTCCGAGATTGATGCAAACAACGGCGTGAGCGAGGAGTCGGAAATCAGCCCTTACATCGATCTACTCTCAGACGAGAACGCGGAGCCGATCCACATTTCCGATCCAGTTCCGCCCTCACGTAAAACCTCCACCGATTCCTTTACAAGCACGAGCTCATTTGGAAGCGAAGAGGGAAGCATGCGCTCTGCCAACTCTCTGTCCAGGACCTTCCCAAACACGCAGTTAATTCCGGAAGAAAATGAAATGGACTCTGAAGGATATGTTAGATCCGAGGTACTACAGGAGAGCATTCGCACGGATAATTCTTTTTCTAGGACCTTTACAAATGTACAACAAATTACGGAAGAAAACGAAATCGACTCTGAAGGATATATAAAATGCGAGGCCTTACAGCCTGGGCCAACTGAAAGCGGCCTCGACGGAAACGGGAACGTTTTAGAGTGTTTCGTGTCCGAGAAATGGACGGATAACCAGATGGGCGAAACCTCCGGTAACCATAGTCTACAGGGCTCTCCTGTTGATGCACATTCAGCGAAGAGTAATAGCCCAGAACTTTCACTAGCTACTGCGCGAGTTAGTCAAAAAACACGCGAGAATCTATTTTCCGAACTAAATGACGCGAACTGCGGTGAAATCCAACCAAAATCAAAGTTAGAAAAGGAGGAAGCTGTCAAGTCGGAAAACGTTTTACCTCCAAAAACTAAACCAGAAAGCGATGCTCTTCGGGCCCCCTTCAATTTTGATACCTCTAATCCTGAGCTGATGAAAAATATGTACGAAAAACTTGTCGCTCAGATGGAGAAACCGCAAGAAAACGATGTCAACCTCTTTCCATCTCCGCGTTGTAAGCGCAACAGTATTGGGCCTGTTTCCGTGGAGACGGTGCGTGAAGTCCAACAAACATCGGTAACTTCAGTGAAGGGGAAAGTTACTCATCTTTCACTCAAGAAACATTCTGTTATCGAGAAAAGTAATTCACATTCTGAAGGATTCGGATTACGTCCTCCCTTTCCGGGTCCTCCGCCATTGCCAGTTCGTCCCACGTCCAGCGAAGTGATCCGAAGACGATCCACCACGGAAATCTCCGAAGAACTCCAGAAAAGACCCGAATTGGCGGCCGCTCATCGTTCGACGTTCTTCGCCAAGGGTATGGGCAACGTAGATCCGCTAATATTTCGAACTCCTATCAAGAGTAATATCAATTCCAGCCACCTGAGCGGAGAGGCGGCCATTCAGGCACGGCTTATTGAGAAAACTGAAATGAGAGATGAACTGGCTCAGTGTGCGACAAACCTGGCTCCAGGTAGTGAACTTCCGACCTGTTCAACTTCTCACGGGGGAAGCCATGATGATTTATTCACTACTAATAGCGATCCCTCAGAGAAGAGTTTATGGAAATCGACCGAAAACTTAGAGGACGATGGACTTAAAGATATGAAACGTAAAGATTCAAAGGCCAGCAAACTTGTGAAGAAAGTGTGGAAGCATGCGCGAAAACCAAGGCGAGGGAGTAACGAGTCGCGAGGTGAGGCATCCGAAGAATTACCGGAAAAATGTAGGAGAGATTCGCTGTCGCCCGGCGATGTCATGGATGTTCAAGGACGATTTTCAGGAAGCGAACCAAGTACACCAGAAATGTCCCCTCAGATGAGCAGAAAATCGTCCAAGTCGTCACCAAAAGCCTCGCGCAAGACATCCAGAGAGGAAAAAGTGAAAAAAGACAAAGAATCACCTGATACTACTGCAAAATTCTCACCCGCTTCCAAGATTCTGCGTAAGATATCCAAAGGTAGTGATGCAAGGAAGGATGAACCTACAGCGAAAAAGGTTTCCAAAGAGGATTGGTTGGAGAAAGAGGGTTTCACGGCTGATCAAACAGCAAAACAAACGGCTTCAGCAAGTTTATCGTCTACTTCTACAAACAAACAGAAGCAAAGAAAACTTGGAAACGTCGAACATGTCCAAACGGACTTGAAGAATGATACTTGCAGATCAAACCAAAGTATTAATGAAAGAACTGAAGCATCTTGTCCAATAGATGGGCTTGATCGTGACACGATTGACATCGAGTGTCCACAAACCATAGACGACCACGCCCCCGCGCCAGCCCTCCCCCCACGGAAGAAATTCAACCCTCCTCCCCTGCCACCCAGACTGTTAAAATCACCTAGTAACTCGAGTTGTACGGCTACCGCTCATATGAGCACACCTCTCCCAAATGGAAGAACACAGCCTGTTGCTCCATCCGCTAGGGAGGGTAGACGTCACAGTGGATCAAGAAGTATGAGTAGTTCTGTGAAGGAAGAGTTTCTCCCTCCCCCACCCGTTCCACCACGAAGAGAAAATGCCCAGTCACCCGATCCTAAGAAAATGATGTCAAACGGACGGACCTCTGCTCGTGCTCCTGTTATTCAGCTGACTTGCTCCTCATCGGAAAATAAGGATGACTGCTTTGAAAAGTACAATTCGGGTGAGCCCAAGATTCGAGTTTGTCTACCAAATAGCAGCTTTCTTAGGGTTAAACTTCCCTTTACCTTTTATTACCATAGTTAAAAAACGTCAGCGGTTTCTCCGGGATGGGAACTAAGGGTTATTCAAAAAGTGTAGGGGGAAGTAGAAAGTGTCATCCGCTTACCTCCTGTCGTCTTTACTTCGGGGCAATCCCTAATACATCAGTTCCAAAGCCCCCTCTTACCAGTAATCTGATCTATTTAGACACAACGTCGAAGAGAAGCACATTTCAGGGTTAAGTATCCTATCCTCGAAGACAAGGACTCGGGTTATGGCTCTACACCTCAGTACCGCGTTTTCTTTCTCGTTTGAAATTGATTTTCCCTTCGATGTGAATAGTTCTTCTCTTCGTAGCGCCATTGGACCTTAGACTTTCCAAAGTTCGCGAGAGGTCATCGTAAATTTCGGCTTCACCGAAATTGAATCGTGGTATATAAAAGAAGTCGACTTGGGGCAAGTCTATTGGACCTGAACGCGTAATGTTAATGCTCTTGACATATCCTAACAGTGACATTTTATTTTAATACAGCAGATTCCGAGGAGGGTATGGTAAATTCGCCAAACGATAAGGTAATCGTCTTTTAAATACCAGTTGTACAGAGCTTCTTATCGGTAAACGAAAAGAGCTCAATGGCAAACGAGTGTAGATATTGACTGCTTTTCGTTCCGACAGATCTTCATGACGTCAGTGTATGACTTGTATGCATGACCTCGTCGTCTCTGTGTCTGCAGAGTCAGAAAATGTCTTTTAATAACTACGCGATCAATTTTTTCTCCAAAATAGATTTTATTTCGGAAGGGGGGAGGGGGGGGGGCGGTTACTCTCGAAATGGCTCTACGTCTAATCTTTGTAATTAGCTCAAAACTGGCCGTGGCGTTTTGCTTAAAATGTTGTCTTCTTGAAGTGTAACACAGTTCGTATAACAAAAAGTATTGAGTTTAAGAGGGGTGGGAAGAGAGCCCTGTCGGTAGCCACTATTTTTTTGATGTGCGCTGTACTCGTGCGTGAAAATCATCCCTAGTAAGGATGTGTAATAGAGTACGAAGAAGTTACCGTAACATCCGAAATAAAATTGTGTGTGGTCATAATAGGTGTGGACGTTTCCTCGTGTGCGTCAGAGGAGCATTTTTAGGTTTTCTGTGAGATACAGCTTATTTTCATTGGAGGGTGCAAAGTTCACGTTTACTATTGAGTCATTTTTATCCTGTCGCTTCCCAGGCCCCAGACCAAAACCCTCCGACCATGTCAGCCGCTCATCAGGTACATGATTCTCTGTCGCAGCCAGTCCCCCTCCGGCCACCCAAGGGAGAACAAAAAGCCCAAGCTAGAGAATTCTTCCGTAGCCGCGCGAACCAGCAAGTTTGTATCCCATCCTCGGATTCAGAATCCTTGGAAATGGACGCACCGGATCAGGGTGAGGATCGGTCAAAAGATAGTTCCGCGCAGCAGCCTTCGCAGCCGAATCACATGGTTGGGTTGTCACCAGGTCCAGTTAGCTCAGGAAAGATTTGCGTAATGAGAACACAGAGGGAGGCGATGCGTCTGAAGATCAACTTAATGAAAGAAACGTCGGTTGACGATGACGATGCCCCGTTCGAGAGCGATGATAGTGGAATCACTAGCGTTATAGGTGAAAACTTTGAAGGCCAAATCGCGCCGAAAAGACCGAGCACACCCTTAAATATTCAAAGAAATTCATTAACACTGTCCAGTGTGAGCATAACGTAGGTTCAACCGCTTGTGAGCGGGAAAGGGCCGGGGGGGGGGGTGTGTTGTTTGATATTAGAAGCTCAAGTTTATGAAAGCATAGAATTACAGAGTAATTTTGTTAACGAGAAGTAAACGGCGTAGACTGTTATGTTTTAAGCTTAATTTTGGTCATAATATACTGGATTTTCAATTTTTCAGTAGTTTATAGGAAAACGAATGAAGCATCATAGAGCACAGAACAGCTTTTATCGTTTGCTCTCTATTGTGCCACAAAACGGCTGAAACTTCTTGAAATGTATGATCTGTGCACGTTTTAAGTCATTTTCCTTGCAAAAAATATTCGTCGGTTCGATAACGATCATGAAGGAAATTGTAGTTTATTTACTGGATATATCATGTGAAGGAAACGAATAAGGCGAATGTGGACTTGGCAAGAAAGTAATTTTCTTCGTTTTTGAAATAAGTGCGATACCGTTTCATAATTAGATTGAAACACGGGTTAGTATGACTCAAAAGAGACAAAAAGGGGAATAGTATTTGTAGAATAATGTAGAAATATATTGTTTCTTCTCTCCATAAGTTGCTCCAAGAGTGCGACTTCTTTTGGGTAGGACTTTTGACTTGTTTTGTTTCCGGTTACGTAGTTTTGTTTTTATGTTTATCCCCATCTATGTTAACTCTGAATTAAGAATGAAAGCACGAATATCGTGTTCATTTCTCTGATGTCAGCTTAATTCGAGCTGTAAGGTAGCAGGGCGGAATAATGGGTAAATATTATATATTTATGCGTCTTTTATTAGTCACACTGAGTGAAAGAAAACTTTCCTTCCGTATTTAACGATTCCTTGACCATGATGTAAGGTATGATAAAATCATTTCTATTTGACAGAAGGTACTGTGTACCCTAAGAATATTTAGCATTTATTTACAGTTAGTAAGGTAAACAAAATCTCGAACAGAATTCACTCTATTTAAAGTGGTCTTCTTAGTAAAATTTATTGTAAGTGAATTAATTTTTAGTTGTTATTTGAGCAGTAGCGTTGATATTTAAAATTAATTGTAAGGGTTGAAGGTATTTTAAAAGCAGCTGCTTGATTATGAGTATTAAATGGAAGTTATTAGTAATGTGGTAAAGTTTCGTGGTCGTTGATCACATAGTAACACTGAATAGGACAAATTAAATACGAGACAATTTTATCTCGAGCGGAGGATCTATCACTGCCTAATGTAGATTTTGCGGGTACCGTTACCAGGTGAGTCGCACGCTACCCAGCAACGAGGTATTGGGCGCTTGGTCGTGATCTGTAGTGGCGGCAGCTTTATTGGGGCAAGTTACCATGAAAAAGTTCGCGATCGTTTATTCAGCCGGCCGTGTTTGATTTAAAGTTAGAAAGAACTGCGTTGGTAGTGGTGGTGCGAGGGGGAGATCTGGGCAAGAATCTTTATTGCCACTCCCTCTCTCTCTCGCCGCTTTGTTTTGGCCGTTGCCCACCCCCTTGGTAGTCTGTAAAATTTAGTTCTCTTTCCCAGTCTTCCGCTGCTCTTAGAAATCAAAGATGACAGTATGGTTCTCACCAAGAAAATCAGGTATGAAAAAGAGTATGAAGAATACGAAACCTGATGTTAGTGACCTAAGGGTTAAGATCATATAAGAGCCGCCTATGAGCGAAGACTTCACTATTAAACGATGGAAATCAAGCCAACTAGTGCAGACTTTATACGCGTCTTACAAGAGTTTGAGGAAATACTAGACCTCTCAACAATACTCGGATCGTATGGACCCTGACACAAGCACACCCTTAATACCGCTTACTTCGACAAAGGCGAGTGATGAAGTGGTTAAAAAATTTTAATGACGCTCTCATTTCACAGCTTTATCTGATTATATTTATGATTACCATTTCTAGAAGAAATAAATAGAAAACTACCAAGAGAATAATTCATTTCATTTCACAGATACGATGTATCAAACCCACCGTGCACTGCTCAATTCCTAACGAATACAATTTCATACGGATAGGGGCGTCCGAAATAAATAACCGACATAAAATTCTCCTAAAAACCTTAAAAACGATGTTGAAAACTTTAGAAAGTTACTTTCTTAAAATTAATGACCGCCTATCTATACCCACATAGATAAAACAATTAAATGGTAAATCCTACGTAAAAATTGATTTCGCCAAATAGTTATTTGAAGAGCAAAGTTAGCTGCCTTGTGTGATTTTTAGTTCGTTTATTGCAATGAGTAATTTATATTCTTACTTGTAAGATATTGAAAAACATAGCATAGAACTGCTCACCGTTTAGGTAAAAGGTTAAAATCTTTCTCTTTTAGGAATGTCGTTGGCAGCTGGAACTCAGAAGAGCTTTCTTACATTGCGAGTCTGCGAGTACCCCGTCATTCTGCTACACTTATGAGTGGAACACTCTAAAGAAGGAGGAAATACATTGTTACGCAGAGTCAATTGAAAGTGTGCGTGCACCGAAATTCAGCATTGATAAGCACTTCGTTGCACAGACAACCGACTTGCTCTCCTGACTTCGCGACCAAACCAGCTCCACATAGATCCTAACAAATAAATCAACTACTTTCGTGATAACGATTGTGTTACAAGGCATATTCTGCATACCAGCAGGACCACCTGACCGCTACACGATACAAATAACGCGTGACTAGTCTCTAAAGGGCTGTCACAAAATAAATTTAGTTTTTAAGTGAGTAATTACTTTGTATAAGTTACTTAAAGCAGTTTACGCCCTAGATAACTTGACAATAAGGTAACCCAGGTTATAAAGGAATCTCTTAGAAACAACAAGCGTAACTTATTCACCATGCTAGTTCAGATCATAACGTGTCACTGATAGAAAAATTCGCTTTTTGTTATTTTCCTTTGGTAAGGGTGTTATTTAAGACGGTTTAGCTACGAACGTAACTGTTTTGATATTATTCCAACCTTATTGGATGCAAAACATTTGCTTTCTCCACAAATTCGTAGGCTGCGTTAGAAGCGCGGAAATAGTGAAATCTAGTACCACAAGGAAAGTATCTTTAGGAGATATATTTATGTGACAGGGTACTAATGTCAGTTTCTATTACTATTAATTGTGACTGAATTATTTACATATCTTCAACACACTATTCCGAAAGAAAATTGGAAGCATTGTCTCAAAGGAGCAGAATATGCTGAACACATATTAAATTTTGCTCTTCTGTTTGCAAAGGTCCTGAAGAACACAGTGAAATGACTCGTTTACAAATTGATAATCAATTAAAATTGTTCTCCCCTTTCGGGTTTACTACCATTTACTTTTAAGACGTTACATTATTTATTATTAAAAATATGAGGGTATGCTTGGATAATAACACTCTCCAAAGCAAACCAATTAGGGATAATACATTGTTAAAATATGAGAATAATTATTTCATGACTTCTTGCCGATCTTCTGCTTTTTACGATTTTCTAAAACAATCGCTATCCCTCCAGCGCTCAATTTAACTGTGCGCAGATTTCGTCAGGCACAAATGGATGGTGACAAGGAGAAAAAAAACCTATGTCAGCAAAATTATAAAACAATTGCAAGTCTATCATTCACAGTCTTGCTTATCACATTAATAATAACCATAAAAACATTTTCAGAGCAAGATCAATTTGAAACTTCGGTTGTAACTGCAACTAAGAAATCCTAAAATATCGATGCAATTTCTTTACTTACTTTGAAGAAAGCGACTCTACAGTTGTTACTTCGCTTTCGAATCAAAATGGACTTTTCCAGGAACAAACAAAAACTATATTAAAACTCTTAAAAGAAAGTTAAAAATTTAATTTCTTATCCCGATACTTAGAACATGAATGGGAAGGACTTAGGAAATTAAACAGAAGGGATAGGAACTGCGTAAAAGGAATTGTTCATCTTGCTCTGTATACTGAAGGTACCCCGTTGGAGATACACTGGAGGTACTAAGTAGCATGCGGAAGGCGATAGCACTAACAACTAGATTAGAATTCCCTGTCCCAGCCTGTTGTGTCATCGGGAGGTATCTCGTCATCGGGTGGGTAGTCGTCAAAGTTGGATGCGTCCGTTGGAGACTTTATCTAAATGAGAAATGGTGTTGTTGTTAACTTTAGAAGCTACCTTTGAGGAAGTGGTTTGCGTGACGTGTCTCGGAGCTACGGAACCAAGCTGTAGATGTAACGCAATTTACTCCACACTTCTGCTCGGGAGTAAAAACAATACTTTCAAACTACGAAACTATTCGCCTGCCATGTCAGTGTTGTGTGTTATGATGTAAGTTGTCTACCGAAAGCAAATCTGTTCCTTGCGTCTCTTAGTAAAACTTAGCACCACCAAATGCCTCCCTCAACCAAAGAAAAAAAATGGGTTCAATGCTTCATTCGCGTTTGTAAAAATGTCTTTCTAGAAAATAGTGTGATTAAATTAAAACTACAAGTTGATAAAAAGACAACCTTATATGGGTCGTCACGTAGTACTTTTTTGGGCATTGCGTGACTTATCTCATTCACTTCCCAGTAAAAGATTACAAACCTTAGGGACGATGGGAGCTTTCAGTATCCTCTGCTTCAATCCGTCCCAGTTAAAACCATCGAACCACCTAGACACAGAGAGTTATGGTAAGTTACTTCGAGTGTAAGAAAAGTCAACGAGCGTAAATGAGAGAGAGATTTGGCTCCGCGTTTACGTGAAACGTGAACGGCAAGAGTGACCAACGTAACCTTGTTTTCCCGCTACTTTCCCACGTTTGCCGGTTGCGCTTTGCCGTTTCTACGTGAAAGTAACCTTTTTCGCGTTTGCCATGTGCGTGTCACAATGTAGAAGTTAATTGCCAGAAAAAAGGGGAGCCAAAACTATTCCTTGTAAGTGATACAAGGGCGCCTTCAAATCTACCATAAATTGAGCTCAATCGAAGCTAAGGCCGCAAGGTTCACGCTATTTTACGTAGACCGTGAAAGGGCAAGCTGATGTTTGCCGTTTTACGTAAACTCGGTGCAAAATCTCTCTAATGCCTCGATCGAAACGTATGGCTTCGCGGCTAGGTTGGTTGCTTAGTAACACCCAACTAGTATCTGGAAGGCACGGGTTGGACTCTCATCGATACCTGAAAAATTTCAGGCCTCTTTATCTTTTGTAGACTAACTGCGAGAAGCATTTCTTTGCTTGGAAGGATCTGTGCTTAATAGTTCGAGCTACAACACCAACTGAATTATTTCATCCTGCGCATCAATGGTAAGTGAATGTGAATAGGACCTCTGTTGAAAAGATGCAAAGGCCGACCGAGAGATGCTACAATGAAACCTGACAATCTTCTGGGGGTTTCTTCCTTCTACCTTACCACGACCTAACACATCCACTAAAATAAAGGTTGATAGTTTCTAAAGAAACTGTTTGGGGCTGCGTCGGTGGGGGCAACGAAATAATTTGAATATATCAACAAAGTTGAAAGGGTAAATTGGCCACCGTAACGATTACAAAAGCTGACATTTCCAGCGTTAGCCCTTCGTCGGAGCGAAGGGCTAACGCTCGAAACGTCAGCTTTTATAATCGTAAAGGTGGCCAATTTACCATTTCAACTTTGTTGATATATTCAAATTACATCCACTAAAAGTAGTACATCTGGACGTTGCTCCTGCCATTTCAGTAGGCATTACTATGGCGACATTCACTATGATAAGGTTTGCAATCTCTCAACCATTTTCACCGTCATACTTACTTGTTTTTCTTGATGTCTTTCAGACCTCCCTTTTGATAGCCAAGCCGCTCAATTGGGTTGTCCCTAAAAGACAAATGACGAGGTGTAGTAATTCAGTTCACTGGGCTGATAACAAACACGGTGGAAATAATTGCCTGGCATTCGCCTCTAATTGAAAAAGAACCATCAAACGGTAAGGTTTAACAAGGGTAAACAATGATTACTATGCTGATTCAAACAGTAAAATGCTCTTTTTTCATAGAAATAATATTCCTCAAAGCTTCCACGATGTGCAGATCACATCTCTTGCGATATTGCTGCAAGGAAATTTCTGTGTATCGAGTGTGAATGTCGAACTACTATGATTCTCCGAAAAAACAATAAGTAGCACGGCGAAATACTAGGTAAAAATTGGGACAAGATCGGAATTCTGTTGTTACAATCACTCACTCACCTCTACAACACAGTGACTTCCCCTCCTATAGGAGGCGGTGGCCACAAAAATGATGTTTTTATGTTGTTCTTTACTACCATTAAACAACGGTGTTGAAACCAAACCACAAGAACTTACCGACAAAGCTTTTTAATGAGACCATGAGCATTTCTGGTGATCTTGCGGGGAAACTCGATCATATCAATTCCTTTGAGAATTATGTTGTAGGTTTTCATTGGATCTGATCCAGTAAATGGTGGGCTGCCAGTAAGCAGTTCATACATAAGAATTCCTAGAGACCAGTAATCTGCTGACAAGTCGTGGCCCTACGAAGGCAACAAACATTCAGTAATAATCGCACTAATTATCTTCCGATGAAAAAGGTGCATACTGACTACAGAGAAATTGATCCTTTAAAAAATTTGCTACCCGGACTTAAGGGAGAGTTTCAACTAAGTGTCGAAAGTAAACCAGGATTAGCTTGGTTTAACTTTTTTTCAAATGAAGATGAGGGTAATTCATTTGTTTACCTTGTTGAGAATGATCTCGGGTGCAACATACTCAGGTGTTCCACAGAATGTCCACGTCTTTCTTCCATAACCTATTCTCTTTGCAAAACCAAAATCGACCTGGGATCCAAGGGAACAAGAGGAAAATTTAGTACCTTCGAAACAAGTTTTTGAATGCTCAAATGCTGTTAACTCAACTCCCACAGATTAAGGCAACCGCACTTCAAAGTACAGCTATATTTCAGATGTCAGAGATATTGCTTCCAACTACAGTTTTGAAAAACTGAAATTACGGATCCTACGCAAGTACAAAGCACATTTTTTTATTTTATTCTCATGAAAAGCAAGATGACATGTCAACTTACCAATTTGCAGTAGCCTTTTTCATCCAAAAGCAAGTTTTCAGGCTGAAAAGTGTGAAAGCAGGACAAGTCTTTCAACCATTATCGAAGTTTCAATCAAACTCTTTACAGCATCATCACCCAACAACAGGACTACTGCTATATTCCTTAGTAAGGTTTTTTAGGCTCTTTACCAATGTACAGTGGCGGATCCAGGGGGAGGGTCCGGGGTCCGGACCCCCCCCCCCTATCAGATCTGACGCTTACAACTTTGAGACTGAAATTCTTAAATCCGCAAGATCGTATATCACTTTTTAACTAGCTGATTTTTTTAATTAATGACTCCAAGTAAACGGTAAGCGGCCAAGGAATTATAACGTGCAACCATGACTGGTGGGAGGGGGTGTGGGGGGTTTGGGAGAGAAGTAATTTGCCCCAAAAGAGTCCAACAGTCCTTTCTGAACCAAAGTTTGGACCCCAACCAAAAATTCCTGGACCCGCCCCTGAATGTACATGACTGAAAAAGCGAATTCTTCTAAGATACAGAGACTGAAGAAGAGGGGGGGGGGGGGGGGGTTACTAACAACCCGCTTCATGTCAGGAAGAGTTGATTGCAAATAAACAACACAACTTCTTTGCAGAGCGGTAAATACCAGCAAGATAACATTGCAGGACACCCCTTCCCTTCCCCCCCCCGCCTAGTTCCTCCCTTAGAGAGAAATTCAACCGATGTCACCACTCGTAATTCTAGTCCTGACAGCTTGTGCCGAGTCTCTAAAAAAAAAAAAAGTCTTTGTATCTACCTTCAAATCCCTGTAAACGATGCCCCTTTCGTGGAGATACGTGAAAGCTTCTATTACACAGCCTACATAAAAACGCGTGGTCGCATCATCAAAAGACCCTCTGCGGAGAAAAAAAAAGACTTAGGCTTAGTTTAATGAGCAAGTCACAGAAATCTTACGTTCTTCACCTAATTGGGAAAAGGTCTGATGGAGAACAACTTAGGGATCAAGGATCTCGAACAAATTGGACTGTTCGGTTAAGGTAACGGACTGGTCAAAACCTACGGCGGGCGGCTAGGCTGGAAAATTTTCAGAAGGGTTGGAAAAATTTGCGACTCGTGATTTGTGCCCTTCCCTGTCCAATGTACGTTGCCTTCTAGTGACTGAAAGGGAGAGATGGGGGTTCTAACATTTGCTTAGTGGGTCTAGGGTCATAATTAGATGTTTGGACGGATTTTCCACAACATTTTTTCTTGGCAAGATAAAACCACAGAATATACTTACTTGTCTCTAAGAATGGTCCAAAGTTCACCTCCTAGACAAGCTTCCAGAAGCATGTACAGATATTTATTATTCTTAAATGTTTTATATAGCCTGAAAAAGTAAACAAATTTCAAGGTTTCAAAATATATCAATAATACTAGCGGTTCGCATTTTCAGGTTCAATTCATCCTTCCTGCCATACAAGGACATTGGTAGTGGTCAAGCCCGCACGCGTCACGTGATCAGGGAAACACAAATATGGCCGACATCAGAGACAAAATTTGATAATAGGCCATTTTACAGTTGTGTACTTAGTTGCCAAGCCTTTGATTTGGAGTGAGGCTGAAGGTGACCTTGTTGTGATAGAGACCTGTATCTAGTTAGCATGATAACAAAGTGATTTACATTTGAAAGGCAGCGAGGTTTGTATCATAACAAGGTCACCCCTAGCCTCACTCCCGTTCAAAGGCTTGGCAACCAAGCACACAACTGTAAAAAGGGCCATTTAACCATGAAGAAGAACAGAGACTAAAAGGTTCAACATTTTAACAAGTACAAATTCACAAGATGAACAAGGAGACAAGAGGTAAAGTTAATGAACGTGACTGTCGAGGGTCACTAAATACATAACGCATAAATTCCAAAGTGATGTTTCGTATGTTTGTGCGTATGTTTGTGCGAGACTATTAAGAGTAAATGCAAAGGGGGAGTTTCCCTGTCAATATTAACAATAGTTGTTCCTCTAAAGAACAGTTCCTGATAAAACATCTTCCAACAATTTTTTTCAGACCAGCCAAAAGATTTGTAATTACTCACCTCACAATGAAGGGACAGTTGGCCTCCATCATGATTTTCTTTTCTGAATTGATATGGTCCTGTTGTCTTGTTTCAACAATGTGATGTTTCTTAAGAGTTTTCAGGGCAAATGTTTTCTTTTCATTAGCGACTTGAACCTGACATTGACAAAATGGAACGCTTGCAAGCTTTATTTTGACCAAAAACAAAAATAAGCAGTGATTTCTAAAGGTTTATTGAGACAGAACTGGTAATGAATGCAACCTCTATATCATGCTTTCCCTGTTTATACTGAGCTTCACCATTTCAATACTTATCTAAAATAATATTTTACTGAACAAATTTCAAATAATTCATTAGCAAAGTCACATTCCTCCAAGCTGATAATTATTTTAACCTTTCTATTAAGCTTTCCTTCTCTTTTGATAGTTTCCTCTTTTCAAAGATCAGACAAAAGTTACAAACCACTTCATATCACTTGTATTACTTGATCTCCTAAACACATGTTAACCTTTGAACCTCCTCAGTGATAAACATCCAATTTCTCCCAACAACACCACTTCAGAACAAAACACGAAGGCTACGAGAATATATAAAATGATCCAAGGGCAAGAAGCTCTTGATTATTATACAATTTCTCCTTAAAAGAACATAGGAAACACATAAAGAATAGTATGGAGAATCAGCTAATGATGTCAGCTTGTGAAGGGTTAAGGCAGATATTTCACAACCTTCAAGGTTTTTGAGAACCTATCTGGATGACAAAATCTTAAAAATTACTCTATTCTGGTTAAGTGATTTTAGCACATGTACAACATTAGGCAATGATAAACATGCAAAGATTCCAATGAACTTTTCCATGAATATCTGAGTTATGGACTCCTACTGACCATTGACATATTTGCATGAAACATACTTATTAGCAACTTATTTCAAATGGATTGTTATGCTCTGGGCTTACACGATACACTGGAGCAGTGATATACTATATGAACCATCAATGAGAATTACTGATTCACTGGACTCACCAATTCAACACGTCCAAATCCTCCAACTCCCAGTGTCTTCAAGATTGAGATATCTTTCAAGGAAACACTGGCAAACTCATTCTGTTCTTCTTTTGTGCGACTGCAAATAAGAAAAAATTGTAATAAGTATGTATACAGCCATCAAAAACATTTCTTTGAAAAATCCTAGCCACTAACAAAGAATCATATCTTAAGTCAGAGTAACTCAAACAGGAAACTTGGCCAGAAAACAGAACCCAGTAATAGGTCATAAGTGCATAGTAAAACACTATCTAGAGAAGTCAAAACAACCACACAAAATAACATTTTTTTTCAAGGTACCTTACCCCAACAACTGAATAAAGGCTGATAGTTTCTAAAGAAACTTTTTGGGGCTGCGTCAGGGGGGGTAACGAAATAATTTGGATATATCAACAAAGTTGAAATGGTAAATTGGCCACTGTAACGATTCGCTCAGACAAAGGGCTAATGCTCAAAACGTCAGCTTTTGTAATCGTTATGGTGGCCAATTTACCATTTCAACTTTGTTGATATATCCAAATTACCACAACAACCATTGTTTTCAAAAATAAAAATATTTGTCCAGCACTGTGTTCTCTACAGGCATCCTTATAACTTTCAATTCACATACAGTGCAGTGAAAAAAATCTAAAATGTTTGTACTTCTCAAAGGAAATACTTCACCATGTGACTCTCACAAAATCCAAGTTAATTCTCCTAGTATCACACATTTATCATGTTGGCTAGTGCTTATAATGTTGTTGTACATCAAGACATAAATTATCCCCACATAATTATTAATTTTATGTTTTTTTCTGACCTGTCTAGTTGAAAGCACACTACAATTAAATGAGAATTTATGTACAGGTGGTTCTAAAAAGGTTTGACTTGTATATCATATCTTAATAGCAAAAACTTGATGAAGAAACAACTTAGATAAACAGCATTTTTCCCTTCATTTTAGAATTGCTGGGTTCCTACGAATCCATGAGCAAAACGTAGACTTTTATAATATGGTGCTTTTCTAGTACAATGAAATTAAGTTGCTGACAAAATTCTTCATAACACAGTCAAATCATGTTCATTTTGCTGTTCATGATCTGAGTATCCACCTGGCATGTCACGTGCAATATTATCACTTGAGTTTAAAAGCAAGAACATTATTTTCTGCCGTTGAATTTTAAAACATTGTTTTCCTAATGAAGTGTGTAAGATAATGGATGAAAAAAATATATCGTCGTGTTTAATAAGTACTTCCTTACCAGATGTAAGGTTTCAACAACTCTTCAAGAAATGTAATAGCTGATGTAAATTGGCAGGCATATGTTAGGTGTAAACACTTTGACCAGGTTTGCAAATAATTCCTAAATGTTGTTGTCTATCCCTAGCTTGCTGTAAGTCTCCTATAGTTCAGTGGCAGAGCATCTGAAGTCCTAATCAGAAGGTTGTCAGTTCAACTCCTATTGGAAGCACCCAGAGTTTTTTTTTTCTCCAAGTATGCCAGTGACATTTTTTGAAAAACACCTCCTTTCACTTAAACACCAGGCCTAAAAATTTCACTTTAACACCAGACTTAACACTTCACTTAAAAACCAGTCTTAAAAATCACCATCATCATTTAAATCATTAAATTAGAAATGTATAATGCATTTGAATAATGTGAGATTACTTGCAAATACCACACAACACAGTTTTACTTACTGTGAAAACAGCAATTTAACCACATTTAAATCGTCAGTATCTCAAAAAGTAAAGTTAAGTGCTCAGTGAGTTCAAATTTAAAAACATTATTATTAGATTGCTGGTGCATGAAATACTCTTCAAATGTACCAACCTTTCAATTTCTTGAATCTGTCTACTTGGTTAGGGGTTAAGAGGGAGAAATAAATGTAAGTCCTTTGACAAATAGTAAACACCAAGTATGCAAGATCCAAATTTAACATGGATATAAATTTAAATAAACTTTAAGTTAGCCTTGTATATTACGTATTATAAAAAAAAAAATTAAGGCTTCGATTTAGTTCAAATAAGCAGAGTGCGACACTAGAATTAATCACTCTTGTTAGGTTTAAATGTTTGAACTGACAGCCGTTATGGGAGTCTCAAAAAGAAAATTCCGTGTTTAATCATGAACACATAGTAATCAAGTTGCTGTATAATACCCATTAAGATTCTGTTTGCACTTTTTCAACCCAAAGAGGCAGGAGACTAACAAACTTTCTCCAAAAAACCCCCTAGGATGTAACCTTTAGAACTTTATGTTACAATTTGGTTAAAAAAAAAAGCAGATCAAAAACTAAAGCTCACATTTGTGCTGTAGAATCTTATTTGAAAGTCAGACCTTTCTCTGTGCCCTTGTGAAAGATACCCATAGCATATTGGAATACTAAGTTACTGCAAACTAGATATTGAAATGTTAATTTAAAAGATACTTTATACAAAAGATGTACGTAATTGAAGAAATTTACCCCTGGAGAAGAATTAGACATTGATATCAATAGAGTCTTGTTTTATCAATCATGACAATCAAATATTTAAATGGGGTCAATTAAATAATGATTCATTCCTCAACCTATTTTAAAACTTAAATCAGAATAAGTTATCAATTCAACCGCAAGACTGTTTTTAGAAAGGAAAGCATTATTAGGAGTTGCTCTTTGATCCTTCCTTAATACACTCATTATCATTTCACTCAATATGTACTGTTCACAACATGTAATCAGCTAATCTGGTTTCGTCAGCTGAGTTGATAATGTAAATTCATCACTGGTTTTGTCAGCTGAGTTGATAATGTAAATTCATCACTGGTTTTGTCAGCTGAGTTGATAATGCAAATTAATCACTGTAAAGAGTATTTAAAGCTGATATTTCCAGCTTTAGCCTTTTGTCAGAATGATGTGATCAGCCAGTATCATCACGGTCATTGTTCCTCTTACAACCAAAACCAACTTAAATATGATTCAACAAAAGATGAAGTATTATTCCATACCTGATGAATAACATCTTGCAAATTCATGGACCATTACAACATTAACTTGGCTATTTGTTTAGAGGTGATAACCACCAAATAGATAGCTGATTTGAGGCAACATCAAAATTAATTTAAAACAAATTTAATACCTTGCAGTCTGTGGCTCAACTCCTCTAGCCTTGTCACTATACTTGTCAGTTTTTAAGTCATCTAAACTTCCAATATATGCTTCAAAAGGTCTGTGGAATACAAATAAAGCTGGGAAATCATCATGGAGTAATGACATCACAATGAGAAAAATATGCCTTTTTAAATGACACTTAAATTCCTTTTCTGTGGAAGAACTTTGAACTGGACCAGAAGTATTATGATTTGTGATTTATACATTCACAAAAGGACAAATCTTACAGCTGGATAGCTGTAAACACCAAATGCTTGAGATAGCTTTTATTAAGAGCTTGTTCCCTTTGGGATGATGTTTACTTTAAGAACCTTTTTCAGAAAAAGATTGAACATGAAAACATTTCTAATACTTACTCACGATCCAACACTAGACATTGCACACCTCCCTTGGCTGCAATACAATTTGCTGTTCGAAATTCATCGCTGTTAAAAGAAAGTATTTTCCTTTTCTTAGACCATATTTTGCTTAAAAAATTATAAAAAAAAAAAAGAAACACTCTTAAAAGGTATGTATGGAGCGTATACCCGTGTCTCACAGCTGAATCTTTGTATAACACGCCCCGGCTTTGCCCAATTTCTAAGTTTATCATTTGCAATCAGTGATCCCATATGTTATTTACAAGAACACATCCAGTATGTCTGCTTCTATGCTGTCAAAAACAACATTACTTTTCATGACTTCAAATGACTTAAAAGAAAATTCGAAATTTACCCCATGAGGTTTTTTTCTCCAAAGTATTCCCCCTTTTTGAGAGTGCGAATGAAATTGGGTTCTGCATGCACATTTGCTCTCTGAGTAACTTCCACCTACAAAAATCAATCAACAGAGATGGCAAATAGCACAATTATTAACAAGTTACATAGATACGTATGATGCATGATCCTCGCAGTAGATAGCGCTATTTAAGCAATAGCGAAAATCAATAGCGAAAAGTTACATAGAACTCACCCAATGGCATAAACCTGTAACTATAAATTCAAAATTTTATGATGCTCATTCATTTAGTCAATGAAAAGAAAGAATCGTTAATTAAGTTAAGCATTACTAACCTCTCCCTTCTTGATAATGAAAAATGTGTCTCCCCTGGCACCTTGACGTATGATGTACTCTCCCTCATCATAGAATGCCTATGGTAAAATAAGAATGTGGTGTTATAGTTCGAGAAATAATTCAAAGCAAATGCTCTTTATAGATGTTGTTCTACAAAATCAAAGGTACCATAAAATGCACTTCATTACTGTGATTGTGCACCAAATTCAGGGACTTCCATAACTTTTCCAATAATTAGCCACTAATTGATGGTGCTTTTTTAAGGTGGCTGTACCAGGAGAAGGGGGTCAAAAAGCAAAACCTCAATGTCACAATCATTCTGATTGGCTTCACTGCATTATTTATTCCTCAGTAGTTAATGGGTAAAGTTGGTGAACAAAACAAAAAAAATGAGGTTGTCTTGGTGTCAAAATTTGAAGAAGTGGTAGACTCAATCACAAACAGATAGGAAACTTTTTTCTCTTGATATCATTATGTTAGTTAATTCCAGCTTTCCCTTAACGAAAAGCACACAACAAAAATCTTCAGCTTTTAATCTAATAGTTAATTAGATACACATGGGAAATGATTGAAGCTAACCAAGCTTTCCTCATTTGCCATGCATAAATAAGAAAATCACTTATAAGGCAAATGTAAGAACATTTTCCTACACAGTTTATGAGTGTCATTGTCCATGTTGGCCCTTTTTGCTTCTCTTAGACAGTCAGTTTTCTGTCCCTCTTAGCCACTCATTATTCCTTTGCCTTTACAGCCTGTCGTACAGCCGGTAGAGACATGATGTGTTATCACATTTTGAATTTCAGCATTTCCATCATCTAGCTCCACACACAGCAGCTGTGGCTACACCAATACCCCCCCTCAGTACTGGCCCAGCTTCCAGTGATTTGACAGCAAACAGCAAAATGCCAGTTCTATTTATCCAATGGTCTTGCACCCTCCACTCGACAAGTGTATGGCTCTGCTCAATGCTAATTTCTAGACTTCTGTAGTCAAGATATTCCCACCAATTCATGTCATCCTCTTCTACCTGCCAGCGAACAAACGTTGATGCATTTCTTTACACACCTTGCAGATCATCTTCATCACTCCTCTATCAAAGGTTATCTATCTCCTATTCATTCTTTACACATCAATTATGGGTATTCTGACCCACTCACTGACTGTCTTCAGCTCCGACGAAGGGCTAATGCTCGCAACGTCAGCTTTTGTAATCGTAACCGTGGCCAATTTACCACTTCAACTTTGTTGATATATCCAAATTATTTCATTACTCCCACCAACGCAGCCCCAAACAGTTTCTTTCGAAACTATCAGCCTTTATTCAGCTACAGTGGCTCTTAATAGGGGTTCTACGAAATCAGGGTTCCAATCCTCCCCAGCATCAGCCCATGACTGCAGACCCTTTGACCATTGTGCGCAAGTCTTTAGACTTCTCTATCCATGACAAAGTCATGCTGTGGGCAGCCTGTTGCCTTGGCTTCTTTGGGTTTCTTAGAGCAGGTAAGTTTATGACTAATTGGCCTTTTGACCTCTCTGTGCATCTGACAGTAGCAGATCTGCAAGTAGATTCCTCAACAAATCCTTGAAGTTTCAGGGTGTTCATTAAGTGCACAAAGACTGATCCTTTCAGACAGAGCTGTTTCATTTTTCTTGGGTGTGGCTTCACATCACTCTGTCCTATGGCAGCTTTGACAAACTACCTTCACCTTCAAGGGCCACATACCAGCCCCCTATTTATTTATGAAGATAGCCATTCTCTTTTGCAAGCCCGTCTATCTTTGTTCTTACAATCTACACTACAGGCTGCAGACATTCCTGGAAAGTTCTCTGGTCACAGCTTTAGAATTGGAGTTGCAACTACAGCTGCCTAGCAGGGCATTCATGACCACCTCATAAAGACCATGGGGCGCTGTATATGCAGACACCTGTGGATAGCATCCTCTCAGTAGCAGGATGAATTTCATAGCAGATGCTCATAATAACTCATTTACACCAGTCAGTAGGTGCCATTGGATTTGGACAGTTTTTCTTGGGGCCATGGCCTGCCTTTGTCATGAGCCCCATTTATCCAAGCTGATTGCACTCAGCTTGGAGGTCCTTCAGCTTGGCATGGGGGCTCATGGCTGGGTTGCCAGGATTTGCTAGCGATGGGAGAAGTCTCCATCTGGGAGTTGGCTGCCAATAGTGGAAGCTCCTGGATGCTTCTAGCACACAACCTCCATTAAGCGATGCAGTTGTTAAATGAGGTTAAATGCAATTTAACGGAGTAAACAACAAAGAGGATCAGCATTCTCTAATAGTCAGCTCTTTATTTGAGGCAATCTTGTGTGTGCTTTGAGCATGTATGCACAGTGTTCCCAGACAGTTTTTCCTCAACCATTCTCTCCCTCTTTCCACTGTTTATTCAGTGTGACAGGTGCCTGTTCCCCTTTCCTGTGAGGGGACTCCTGGCTGGGTTGTCAGGATTTGCCAGCCATGGGAGAAGTTGTCAACACAAGTTATTGATTGACAAAAGATTTACCAATTAGTAATGGTTAGATTTCAAGGGAATTAAACCTTTATTTTAGACAATATTACCAAACATTACTTTTTTTTGTCTTTAACAGTACTGTAAAGAAATGATCCAATGGCCATGATTGTTACATTAACCCTACCTCCTCGATGACATCAGCAACCTTACAGAGCAAGTCTTCCCCATACTTAGCCAGCCATGGAACACTGAAAGGTACAATGATAACCCATACAGATATTTCACTCTTTAACTCCCTCAAATGATTTACATGTACTACTTTTCTCGGCAATTGATTATACGTTATTTACCAGGCAGGAGGTCTGGGTGGGGGGAAAAAGTACCCTTGGTCTTGAGTATTGCCCTCTACCTTCAGGCTGTACTTACTCATGACCTCAGGTACAGGTTTTCCTCAAATAGAGCTACCTAAACCAGTAGATATCATTTTTAATATTTTCTGCTGCTTTGCTCTTTTCTGCTGAGGTTTCTTCAATTTGCTGCAAATGCCTTGAAAAAATTATAAAGGCTGGACCTGTTGTGAGTGTATCATTAGCCAATCAGATTCAGGGATTTAAGATCCCAACCCAATGGGATGCTTCAGAAAAAAAAAATTACTATTTTGTAAGGTGGTTATGTGAAATAAGAAGCTTATCAGCAAGGCGGTGTTACCCAGACATAAGACCGAATTCTAATTCTAAATTGTACCAAATTTACCGAGAAATACATGACAGTCGATGGGGAGAATTACTTATTGGGTCTTGGAAGTGAAAGAGTTAAGATTTAAAGAACAGAAGAAGTTGATTTAGAGGTGCTTACCTTCACCTCAGTTCAAAGCAGGATCAAAAGCACTGTATGTGCTGCCCTTTGTTTATTTAGGTAATGAAAGACATTAAACCTGAACAAATAAATGTTATAGTCTTAATTAAATTTAAGTTCAAAATGATAAAAGATTTGTTTTCTCCTTTGTTCTTGGTTTGGTACACTAAAATAGTCCTTAGACATAAAAAAATACAAATCAAACAAGTTTGAAATCATTTCAATCTGAAATCATTTTCAACTACAACATGGACATCATCGCTAATCAATTATCATTTTAAGAGGGGTTGGGTTCTGCAAAATGGGAACCCTTAAACTTCACAAAGACCAGAAAATCTAACATAAATTTAGTGTAAGTTTTGATTCATCATCTGCTAAAATCACCTTTTCAAGAATTCAATGTGTTCCTGCTGTTTTAACATTCCCGTCTTCATCATAATTGTCTGGAATGTCTGCCTGTCAATGGACCAGACCTTAACATCACTCTCAGCTAAAATGAAGGAACACATCCAAAACATTAACACTGTTTCCACAAAATGACAGCAAGATAAGATAAGAAAAGATAAGATAAATAAACTTAATGTTGAAAATGTGGGGAGGGGTCACCCAGTCTCCCAAACCAAAGTCTTGTGTTGAAAACATGTGACAAACCTACATTATAAATATATGTGACCTCTCACGGGAAAACGTTCCGAACGGTTAGCCGTTTTTAAATGGATAGCCGTTCGACTGGATTGGCATGCCGTTTGAATGCCTCAAGCTATCTGTTCTTGAATATTCCTCATCCGTTTGAACCGTTCGAGCTATCCATTTAAGAAACTTCATCATCTGTTCAAACGCCTCTAGCTATCCATTCTTGAATATTTATAATCCATTCGAACGCCTCCAGCTATCTGTTCTTGAATATTCATCATCTGTTCGAACAGTTTGAGCTATCCGTTCAAGAAAATTCATCAGCCGTTCACTTAGCACTTTGGCAACAATGGTAGAAACATTTTCGGTGTGATCACAATCTATATCTTCTCTCATTGAATTCTCCATTTTGTGATTGTGTGAAATGGCAGTAATTGACACAAGTTGTTAGCAGTTGCCAAGGCAACACATTTTTTATGGACTGACAAGGAAGCTGGGATTATGGAAATTTAAACCTGAATTGAAGTTGAGAAGTATCGAATTGTATGCTTTGCGCTTGCAAGTTCCTTGGTTGTACCTTATCTTAATCGGTCGAATTCAATAATAAAAATATTAATTATAATCCATTTGAATGGGCCGAAAGTGAAGTAGAGTTATTCAAGCGATCGGGTTTCAACTCATTTCAAGTGATCTTTTCACAGATTGTGTCAAATACCTCACGTAACTTAACACCGCGTCACCCAACGTGTGACACTTTCATGAAATAATCCTTCGCTTTGGCTCAAGACGAGAGCTTGGGATGCCTGTGTCAGCATTCGTTTTGACGAAACCATCTGTTCAAATAATTTCTACAGGCAATCACTTGTTCAACCGCTTAGCCGTTTATCCATTCGATCTCATCTGTGAGGCTCATCTCAGTGTTCAAAAAATTAGCTACTCGTCCGTTCGATAATTTTAATTAGCCATTCATCCGTTCGACTTCATCCATTCAAAAATTTAAATTAGCTGTTCATCTGTTCGACCTCATCCATTCAAAAATTTTCACTAGCCATTCATCCATTTGACCTCATCCATTCGAAAACTTTAATTAGCCATTCATCCGTTCACAGTATCCGTTTCGAACAGCTTTCCTAGCCGTTCACATGCCATTCTGTTCACTGTTCGAACGCCTACCGTTAGGAACGTTTTCGCAAGAGAGGTCACATATCTACACAAATAAAAAATGGACAAAATAAGCTGGTATAAAAATGACACCAAATATATCTGTGACTGCTCCTTGTGGTACATAGTAAAAGATAACACTCTATCTAAATGTATGCTACTGATTTGGTATGATCATACTATCCTGTGATTTGCATAAGCATACATTAGTATTTGTTTATTAGCATGAGTAAATTTTTCAAAGACAACAAAATGGCATGGGCCCACAGAGTGAGTGCAGTTTACAGTATTTAAAAAATTTGCAAGTGCTTATTCACACCAAGTTGCAGTAAAAATCATGGTGTTACTTATTAATAATTTTCATGAAAAAAGGCACCGGAGAAAGTCAAGAAGGCAAAATTTCATCAGTGCAAATGTGCCTTTTGTAAGTCTATTTGCAACCATGTTACAACTTAACACTTGTGTTACAACTTTGTTCTTGCATTACACAAAAAATGCACTTGTTTTCAGCTAATCAGACATGCATAATTTTTTCATGTATATTATTACAAATGAAATGATTACTGTGCCTGAAGATAAAACAAAAAAAAAGTTAAGGTCTGCTCTAACCAAATGTTTCTTTCCTACTCTGACAATTCCTAAGATGGGCATAAATTTGGTAAAAACTAATTAGAGTTTTCTTTATTAGAGGAAACTATCAGAATGGAGTGAAAGGCCTACTTGTGTTTGCAAACAACAAAACTAACATTTCACTGCTTGTGTTTTTCAATTTAACCGACAAAAGAAAAAAGCAATATCAAGACATTTACCTTTCACACTGGCTGTTCTTGGGCACTTGTACAAGATGGCAAGTTCTCCAAATACTTTTCCTGGTCCCATATTACCCTTTTCCTCCCCTTCCTTTAAGACTTTGACTTTACCCTCTGGAAAAAAAAAATCATGTTACATTTAAGTTCCTGGCTACAAGTAAATAACCTAGTTTTAATTAACAATTGGTTCATGTTTTAGCATGCACTATCAAGTTATGGAGCTCTTGGGAAGTTTGGAGAGCACAAAAGAAGTGTAAGAGTTGCCCGAGGCAATAGCCGAGGGCAACACTAGCTTCCTGAGTGCTCTCCAAACTTCCCACACACTCCATAACTCGATAGTGCACAACTAAAAGCATGAACCAATTGTTTTATAACATAGCCGGTGGAATTTTGCATCAAATCCGACGTGAAAAACCGACAACAATATCAGAAGTGATTGTTCGCAGTAAGCGAAATATTAAGCAAAATAGGATGGATGGATGGATGGATGACCTTTATTTAAACACGATAAAAATTTAAAGCTACAAGCTTGTGGGGTCATGTATTTATAGTTAAAAACATAAATCCTAATGTGAATAAAATATCAAAATATTGACAAGATTCAGTAACTAGTGCATTACGAATTATACATTGATGAGTAGCACAATCACCTGTCCATTTAGTGTAACACAGCCAAAAAATATCATTGTCTTTATATCTCATCTATTACTCAATGAAATAGTGTGTATCTATGTAAATTGCACATATTATTTCAAAAATTGATATTATTTACATTATTTAAGTATTTATTGCGATTTTCTGGTTTACCCATAATGCATTGCGGGCATGTCAAAATCATTACAATTCAATATTTTGTTGTGAAATCATGATAAACTTAATTGTGTACTAGAAAACAGTTGAATTAAGGTTATTTTTGCTTAAAGTGAAGCAATTATTTCTTCATTTTCCAATAAAGGAAGCTTATATACAGGTTTCCGGGCTCTCCGCTTCACAGGAAGGTCTCCACAAATATGGCGCACAGTGGCTGCATATACCATGGCAATGCGTTTGACATCAAGGGTGAATGTCATATCATGGATGTTCTCTCGTAAGTAGAAGTGGCCTTTCAACACCTTCTGACCTTTTAGTGCAGTACAGTGGTAATCATCTGTGAAGTCAAAGGCAAGTTCTTCAACTCCATCCGAGGTGACCTGGAGGAGATAAAAATCATACATCGGGTCTTCATCAGCAGCAATAGCCACTGTACTGCCCTTCACAGCCAGGTCTGCTAAATGTACTGCGGTATCGTGGTCAAGAATTGGCTCTTCATTTGCTTGCCTAGTGGTTGCCACTGAGCCATCTCTCAAGATATTAATGGTTTTCCACTCATCCAGCCACTCTTTGTTGGAACAGTTGTCTTCTTCACCAAAAATACAGCTGGTGCAGTAGCAGGACCTGTGTCTCACCATCACTTTCTCTTGCTGAGGAAGTGATTTAACACAGTGCCACTTACGAATTCCCTTCACCTCTTTGAACTTTCTGCCATCTCTCTTCCTTTCCACAGCTCCTTCGCCAGAGGACGGTACGTAAAAGAAAACCCTTCGCTTTAGCTGTACAGCTTTACTTGAGGATATTGTTTCTACAAGTTCTGCTTTCTTCTGTGGTGTTTTTGGCAGAACTTGAGTTGTTTTCTTTGGGGCGCGGGCTTTTGCCATCCTGTTTTGGAAAGCGGAACTAGAAGGCGGGGTTGAACACGTATACTCCGCGGCATTTGTAGCATGCTCTTCATGTGCTTCTCTCAATTCAGCTCGCCGTTTTTCACGTAAATTTTGTACTCTTTTTCGAGTTTGCTCTCTGATTTTTTGTCTTCTTTCTTCTTCTGCTGATGTTTCTTCCCTTTTTCGTTTCTTCGTAACAGCTTTCAGGTTTTGTGCCCTAGTGTTCGGCCGGTGAGTTTTCTGACCTCGGCTGTCACGCACCTTGGCTATTTTCTGTTGGCGTTTTTTCTCGTAGTATCTTTTATCAGTAGCTTTCTTTCTCTCAGCCTTTTGTTCTCTCCATCTTTTCATCTTTTCAGCACTTGATTGGGGTTTTGTTTCCATAATTTGTCGGAATCGCTTGATTAATTTTTGAAGCACGCTGCTATTATTGTGATTGAGAAATCGAGTGTAACGCTAGTCGACACGCTTCGGGCTAAATATACCACGTGCTTTTATTGTTTAAACCCTGAAAATATCCGTATCCCCCCAAAACTTATCAGTCAAGGCTGCACAGGCTGGCCTTCGTCGTTTCTTGCACGTTGTGACCATGATTTGGGTCGATTTTGAGAGCGGCTTGTAGTGTTTCTGGTCCGAATTGAATATGTAATATGATCGCAAAGCGTCTATAAACATCACATTAGGCAGAAAATATGTTTCGATTCATTCTTTGTACCATTTCTTCGGCGAAAATTCCTATAAGCTCGTAAATTCTTACGAATCTAGACGTCTGATAGAATGAACTTTGATTTGGTCGTTCTCTATATGGTGATGGACTACTCTACGCTGATTTATCGGCTTCGAAATAGGTAAGTAATGGTTGAATTTATGCAATCAAAACTCGTTACAAATTTGTTTCCGATATGCAAAATCGCTATATTTTTCCCAGCATTTCATGATTTGCTATTATCTTGCACAGAGCCTTAAAGCAAAATGAATGAACTTTTCTCAGATGTAATTATTATTGTTTTTAGGTTAATCTGGTCGCCAAAAGCCTGAATTCTGTAAACTGTGAAGTCTGTTTATAATCCAGCGTTACAGGACAACACACAAGAACTTATATTGTAGTTTGTACTTATTACTGCCTCAATAAAAAACACAGAGCAATGAAATTTTGTGAAAAGTCTATTTGTATTATATACAATAATTAGGCATGATAAAATTTTAAGCTTTTATTCGTTTTGAGGGACAAAAATTAAGTTTTTACTCTTGGTATGCAAATTCGATGTTACGCGTTACACTCAAAATGTCGTGCTTTTTGTAAACAATTGACTTTAATTCGTGTTCTAAACTTATCGCTTGAATTTTGTTATTGATTTCATATCAAACAAGAACTATTACTCAGTTTATCTGTAAAGTTTGAGGGGCATTCATACATTTTTCGCGAAGATATGGGTAAATATAATTTTCGGACCCTGTAATGGTGGCGTGACCGTGCTACTCATCATTAAATTTATTTTTTAAGAGATAAAATCATTACTGAATGGGTAAAATATCACTAAAATGTTCATTAGTAATCGTCAATTATATATAAAATCTGCATTTTTACGCCACGTTGTAGAGGCGGAGGTAGTCTTGAATTTAAAATCCTTGAAGTAATCTTTTGTTCTTATCAGATATCAATCTTTGTTGCTCAGATGCAATGTTCCGTTCTCATTGAGACAAATCATATTCCACAGAACGGCGCCTCTGTAAGCCAGCGAATCCTTCATAAATCTAGTTTTGAATCTTGGTACTGATAAGCAGTCTCCACCCTGTAGTGAATATCCATTACTCCTTTCTATGTAAATATTATTAGACAGCAATTCAGGCAAGCCACCATTTTGTACTTTAAAAAAGATCTTAAGAATGTCCATTTTATAATATAAATAAATAGTGGGCCACTGATCATAGGCCAGCACCTCTTTTGAAGGCATGTCTCTTGATATGTTAAAAATGATTCGAGATGCTCTACAACGAAGTCTTTCAATTGAATCAAGTAAATTTGAGTTACAACACGCTTCCCACAGTACTAGTCCGTATTTAACAGAGGGCAAATAACCTTAAAGTAGAAGTCTCTCAAAACACCTTTTAGCAAGAATCTAGATCGTTTTAACAGGTCTAGTTTGCTAGCAAAACTCTTCTTAACATCCATTAAATGTTCATCCCATGTTAACTTGTGCTCAACTGTCAAGCCTAACACACATGCTTTAGTCACCCAGTTTATACTGGAGTCACCCAATAACACCGGGGCTATCGGCCCCATTGGGTTTCCCCTACAAAGTAGCATCACTTCACTCTTTCCTGGATGGGGTGTTAACTGGTTTCTAATTGGTTTCAAATTGGTTTTTTGTTGTTTTTCTCTTTTACTGCCTCATTTAAGAACTCTAGCCCAAGGGAAAAGGTCGGAAAATTGCCTTCGTTTTGGGACTGGTGGGCCGAGTCTCTGTTTGTATCCATTATTGTCATGAAATGTATTATTTTTCCCCACGCTAACAATAGCTGCTCACGCGAAAAAAAATTCTGGCAAAGAGATTTGCTCGCGCTATCAGCGTGAACTATCGGAATTTTGAGCACACTTACGTACACTGAATTTGATTGCGCGGCTCTGCTAGCCCTGTTATAAAAAGGTTTACCTCAAAATTAGAAAGTTTCCTGTGAAAGTTTTACAGAAAAATCTTTATATTCCAGTGGTGAGTACTCAAAATTGCTCAACAAGGATTTATTTATTTTCTAAATATGTAAATCTGGTGATCTTATTTCAAACTTGTTAATAATGAAACAAAACATCTACCTTCCAGGACATAAAGGTGTGATCCTGATTCTCCTTCCTTGATAAGAAATTCATCCTTTTTCCATTTCCTCTCATACATGCATTCAACAACTTCACGGATTTGTGATGGTTCCAACTTTTTGAGGAAATCATTGTCCAAAATTGCATCCTTAATAAGTTCCTTAGATCTATGAAGGTACAAAAAGGTAGCAAGATTAGCTACAATCTGTGTCAACATAGTCATAGTCACTATCATAAGCCCTTCCCAACCCACTGATACCATACAACTAATGATTTACCAGGACTTTCATACAGGAAGGAGACCCTTAACCTGGTGTTTGATGATGTTTATAATTTCATACTGACCAGGGCTGTGGTCTAGCAATGCCCAATGACCCCCGGCGCCTTACTTTTGCTCTTGGGTGACTCAGGAATCTTAGTTTTTTTTTATAAAAAGCATTTGCTGGGCACCCTAGATTTCATAGTTTCAGAGCACTGGGCTCCCTTCACTTTTTCTTAGAGCACAGCCTTGCTGATGGGTTTATAAACAAACACCTTGGGGATCTTTCTTTGCAAGTTTTGTGAATGAGAGATTTCTGTCAATTACACAGAGTCGTGCATTCAACAACAGAGGAAAATTTTGTCTAAATGTAGGAGAGCCAGTTGCTTCCACAGTGAAATAGATTTTCCTTGTCACTTGATTAAAATTCAACACATCCAAAGCAATTCCATACAAGATTAATAGTTAGTTTTTGGAGTGGTTTTTAATGTCCCCGGGAACAGTTCTGTGCTCGACTTCAGTTGTATGTTATAGAGAAAGTGAACCATGAGCTGGCCAGAAAGAAATCAAACACATGCTAAGCAACCGTTTGAGAGCACAATCAAAGCCCAAACAATCTTTAATTTAATTTACTTTCTATACAAAAGGTAATTTTTTTCTGCATTTTAAAACAAACTGAAAAGCTTTATTTGAACTTGTTTCTTTTTCTTTGAACTCTTTTAAATGTTCTAAAAATATGATAATACGTTGTTTTATTATTTAGCTTACTCAAGACCTGTGAACCAGAGAGTGGTGCTAATTTCATGCTTCACACATGCCCAGCTCCTTAATGCCACATTTAGACTTCTCATTCCAAACATATTTACAGTAGAGAACACTCCACCGTCCCATTTTCAAGGGCACAAAAAGAACTTTTTAGAGAAAAAAACAAATCTTCTTGAATATAAAACACATTTCATGGGTTGGTTGAAAACAATTGTCTACTGATAATGATCATTTACAAGGATTCCAAAATTGACCATGAACATATTCATAGGGCATTAGCTGTATCAAAAGCACAAATTAATGCCATTCAACATATCGCATTTTCCCAGGCGGAGATTTGTTGGGTCAAGAAGAAAAATATTCTGTGATCAAGCACATTCTTTACTGATTGCCAAAACTCGCAATTTTCAGAATCACATGGGACAAAAACTTTCGCGTTGCATTGTAGGGCAAATTTACTTTATCTTGTGATTCTTCTTAGAAGATGAAGTTGAAAATCATTGTGAATATCATTTAAGAAGGTCAAATACATATTATTTATAGGTACCTGGCCCTTAATGAAACTCCTGGCACTGTTTATTTTTTTCATCTATTACTTGCCTACCAGATTAGCTTACCATTAATACATATTTTTTTAAGACTTTTGAGCATTTGCAAGCAGTAATAAGTGCTCTTACAAGCAGTAAATTTTACTGGTTACTGCCTGATGAGGAGAACCCTGTTAAAAAAAATTATATGATATGCAACAAACTAAAATAGCCATGAAATTGAAAAAGAACTCTTTCTGAACAAAGCTAGAACATTAAAATAACTATTTTCAAAATATTGTAATAACTGATTTTCCAATTAGTTTCTCAGGTTGCAAAACTAAAGGATGGTGTAAATGTTAGTAAAAAACTATACAAGGGTGAAAGGCAAGAAAAATGCCTCAAATACGCATCTATCTAAGTCTTAAGAAGTTTTTTTCTTTAAAAAAAAAATCAAAAGTGCTTCATGATTATACATGTAGAACCTCTGTGATGAAGTCAGAATTTTTTCCTTTTCTTTCTTTCTTTTTGGCTGGTAATTGGATTAATAATAGTCCAAGTAAGCTTGTTGAAATATTTGAACTCTAATTAGATGGATATACAAAGAAGTTGAATTTCAAAGAGATCAATAGTGTGGTTTCTGACTTCTCCTTTGTACAAGTGAGACCTTAAGGTTATAAGACTGCATCTCTTCACGTAAATTGCAACTTTTCTTAACATAAACTGCAACTTTTCTTAACATAAACTGCAACTTTTAAAAATCAGTACTCTTTACAAAGCCATGTGCATAATCACGACAAGACATGCCAAATGACAATTTTCATTGACCTAAAAAACCATCATGTCCTCAATTATATGCAAGTGTCAAAGCTATTTCATTTCATATGCTTGTTTACAATACATCAACTGCATTTTCTCAGCTTTTATCCAGATATCACACCATATGAAGCTACAAAATCCAGAGCAGTTTTCAAAGCCTCAATTTAGCCAACAAATCGCCCAAACAATGTTTTTGAATACTCAAACAAAAATCATTGTTCAATATACTATAATTATGTTTGACCTCTCAAGGACAACAATGAAGTTTTTTCATTTGCCTGATAACTCGACTATCTGGCATTCTTTTATTCAATGGACCTTTCTTTGATTTAGTGAAGAATTGGTAACCTGGTATTCCCACTATACAATAAAACTTGTATACAATGCTGCACAAATTGATGAAAATGAAACTAAATTCTACCTTAATTAAGACAAATTTCCTTTTTTCACCTTTTATTCAAATAAGTGAGCATTTTTCTTTATATTTAAATCTTAGCTGATAAAACAACACCTTTAAATTCTTCCAACATATCTTGATTTATACCCAACATATGCAGATGTTAAGCTTTGTGAAAGTTTCTTTGGCAAGTCAGGGTCACCCTTCTATTTAGATAGCGAGATGTCTAGAATTTTTAAAATCTAGAGAGCCCTGTTATGGGTAAATGGCATTTACAATATAACCTGTCTTTTTAATCTGCTTTGATTATGTTTTACATTTTTTATTCTGTGGCTGATAAGTGTGGCTACATGCCAATAAAACAGTAAAGATTTCTGAATTAAAGAAATCTTTAATTGCACTTTTTTTCACCCCTATACTTTAAGGACGAAATTAACCTCAAAATAAATATCTTTCCTTTTTTTCATATTATTGATGGAAAGTTAAATTTTGCCTCCTTAGAGTCTAGGTATTTTAGGCAAAGGACAGGTGCACTTCACAAGCTACTGAAGACATGTTTCAACCCAAACAATGATTGTTTTGATGAAGAGATTACAGCATCAGATTATGAGCTACTTTCAGGCATACTTCTCCATCCTAGTATAAATTTATTGCTTCCTATGTAAATCAAGAAATGATAATTCCTTGCAATTTACCATGTTGTATCAAAGAATTCCTAACAAAAGAAGAAATTGTAACTTTACCACAAAATTAATTTTTCAGTGTATAATATACACAGGAGCTGCATGAAAGGGCTATTTATATGATGAAATATTTAAATCACAACAGAATGCTTGCATGCTCGTGAATGACTGCTTAAATTTCTTTTAGGAACGAAAAAAACGTCTTTTGTGAGATGAAACAAACATACACTTGTCCTCTAACTCAAAGCATGCGCATAAATGCTGTGCTGAGAAAGATATGTCATTACAATACTGAATGCCGTAATCTTTGGCTTTTGTGAGCCACTGATAATAAGCAATCTGAAGAAAAACAAAATCCACGACTTCAAAATGTTTACACTCCAACAGGGAACTAAAGCTTCTCTCAATTTTGTGTATATTTATGAAAAGTTGCCTCGTTTCTTCCGCACATATAAAATCTTGTCTTTATTTTTTTGCGTAGCCGAACATACATTCTTTTATTCAAAACCTAGTTAGCCTATATCTAACATGCTTCGACCATTATATATGTAAATATCGTTCTGTAAGAAAACCTCTGCCAAAATATTAGAATTTTTATAATAAATACACGAATGGAGCTCCCTAATGGCGAGACTAACAGTATCAAAGCATCAATTGCAATATAAGAAACCAAACAGCGAGTTGTTCGACATAAAAGCACTTGCCGAAGCAATAAACAATCTTGTGTCGGTACAAATCAATCGATCTAAAATAAACGGCGAGCCAGAGCCCGGAAATATTCAGTTAACAGGTTGTTTCGTCAGACCACCCTTACAAAGCAGAAGGAGCTTCGCTGTTATCCAAAACCTCAAGCTTAACATTCTGATAAAATATGACCCAAACTAAACAACCATCTTCTGACCGTACAGCTTAACAAAAATAAAAATTAAACTGGCAATCATTGGTACTTTAATCCGTGCCCAAAACGATGTAAACTTCAGATCGCTGGGAAAGAGATAATGGAACAGAAGTGTGTTAGGCTCGTGGACGCCCTTACACCAACTGGATCTGTGACCATGTCAATATCAGAGAATGCTCGCTACTCGAAAAGTCATGAAGCACAATTAAGATAAATAAGTATCCTTTTCAGCGCGTTTTTACATGTTAGAATTTAAGTAAACGTATCTTTAAAAATGACTCGGCATAAAATGTTCCGTCGTAATGCAGTGTATTTGAAGAAAGAGACTCCTGCGCGATGTTGCAAGTTGCTAAATATTAGAACTCAACCAAGCGTGATTCGATCGACATTGTGTATCTTAAGCTCTCGCCGAATGTGGTTTGTTGTCGATTTGAAGTGTACAATAAAAACAACAAAGAAAAGATCACATGAAATGCACTAGAAGTTCATGAAAAGAAGCGCAATCAAGACTGAGGAAAAATTCATGCGATCAAACGGGTACTGTGCGTGCTTGCGACGAACGAAGAAATTAAATTCACGATCGGCCACTTTGACTAAAAGTGTCACATTTCAAGAACCAAAGAACTACCGGTAGCCATGCACGCACAGACGGTCTTTAATTCAAAGGCGATCATCTGAGATCTAACATCCAACGAACCTTCAGCGACAACGATCGAAAGGAAGATAGATCGTATCGCTGACTTAGACAATCACCCCTTCTGCGAAGCGCAATTTTCCCCATGTTAGTGTCTGAAGGTTCGGGCTCACATTGAAAATTCGTTTTTTCTACCTATCTTGCGTTGGCGTTCCTCGATGGTTTTCAGTGACCGCAAATATTGACAACACGCGGCGGAAAAAAGTAGCAATCGTCTACAGCCGCGCGTATTTTGCGATAAAAGGGCCACCAATAACTTTCAGATCACTTAAAAGATCAGCAAAGCTGCAAGCGCGCATACTAATCGACACGGTTATCGACATAGAGATATTTTCAGCCATCGATCAAGCCCCCACATATTCTAAAGCTACATAAGAACAACAGAATAAAAATGACCCTTGCCTGGAACTTTTGTTGTGTCTCTTAGGTGGCTGAGAGGCATCGGTGACCGTTTTGTAGCCTTGTGGCTCAGCTGAAATTCCTTGGCGTTGATTTCGAGTGCGAGTTGCTACGGCCGGTTGGAGTACAGAACGATATTTGTCTAACTCGCTCTCGAGTCGGCGGATCAACTGATTTCTCCTTTTCAATTCCTGCTCCAAGGCCAAGATACGGCTATCCTTCATTTTCATCTCGGTGTTTTTCTCTTGGAGGGCTTGCTGCAGCTCTCGCAGACTGCCCATTTTCGCTGTGGTTGCCGCAGTACCCCGCCGAAAACACAAACACCCTGCCTTCTTCTTACTCGCGGCTCGACCGCAATGCATCACTCCGCGCGCTTTATCTAGTCGCCAATGGAATACTGGGAATTCATTCACTGATTCCCAAGGTGAGGATGGTTAGAAAGAAGTACTCGCAAAAAAAAAGTGTGAAATGAAATTATAGTTCACCGAGTAAAGTGCGAATCTAAAAGAGACATCGCAACGCCACCTCCTCCTCTTTATAAATGCCCAATACTGTTCCGTAAACCATTCGTAAGAGCTTTATCAGGGATGTGGTTATAAAGTAATTTGTATGTTAATAAATGATTGACGTTGAGAACGGATGTTCCAGCTAATCGTCGAGGTAAACCCATGCACGTTGATTGTTTTGAGCAGAGGCTGCCACTCAAGACAAAACTGATTGAAATGTTAAAGTCCTAATGCACCAATAACGGAACGACAAAACTGATTGCTTCTAGTAAATTTCAACTGCACTTATTGTTTGTTTACACGAGGCACTGCGGATGGGTTCAAGGCGGAGTGATCGCTTTAGTCTAGTCGGCAGCGTCCACTTACTACAGGAACCGAAATTAGACAACTTGACTGTCAAATACCATTTACAGTGCTTATCTCATTTACACTTAGTAAGAAGAGTATTTCAATCCCATACAACATCGGTTCATTTTGAGAACTTGACCTTTAATCACACTCCGAAGTAAACTCTAACAAAGATATTCTGCTGGTTACAGGTCTCATACCCTACTCTGCGACGTCAGTAGATAGAAGGAATATAGAGCAGGGTGCATCATTTGCAGATATCTCGAAAGAAAGTTATGGAGAACATCAAAAAAGAAAAAGAAAGCTAGAGAGATGTCAGTTCGAACCATCGGCGTCTTGTTTACTGCGTCGAGCATTACAAAGGATAAAACAATGGTTATATTGAAGAGTAATCTCTTAAGTTCTTTTCTCCGTGTTTACTTTCGATTTGGTGTCCGTTTTTCACACATTTCGCATTCTATGTGGCAAAAATTAGAAGCAACCGGATATAAATCAATCATTCTTCGTGTCACTTTCCCTGTAGAAAAAAGGTCACCAAGCTGTGATTCTTTTACTTGAAATAATGATCGACTTGTCTTTCCTTTTGTTCCTAATAACACAATCATTGGATTATTCTCAACACAAAATCCTAAAGCGTTAAGACTGTTTACATTTCCTGTTGGAGTCCTTTTATTCTATTGGCTAAACATGCATATTTAGGACCACAAAAGGGTAGAAAAGTGACACTGCTAAGTTACACAAAGTTGAAATTACCGCATCATAAGTGGAAGTTTTAACTGCTAATTAACATTCTATTAGATGAATAAGACTTCATTCTCGCCAGCAATTTTATCCTCCGTCTGAGATCTGATAACTAAGTTTTCAAGAACGACGACGCATTTTGAGGGCGAAATCAACTTCATAAAAGGATTTGACCCATTCAGTTTTGTCCACAAAAAAATAAATAAATAAATAAACAAATAAAACAAAGAAATAAAAAAACCTGAAGTACATAAGATTTTAAACGGGGATTCGTTCAAATATTCATAGCGTGCTGTTCGGCTCCACTTGAAATTAGCTTATCAACAGTGTCATCACTATGGGTATTTTCAAACTTAATAAAAGAAGAGAAATGCCAACTGCTTAACACAGTTTATAAGAGCCCGAATCGGTGACAAACTCCTACATTTAGTTAGACGAGGAATATGACTGAATATTCAATTTCATCTCAGTGAAACGGCTGACAATAAAATATAGGAGTGTTATCTTTCAAGAAATAAGAGAAGTTTGCCGACTATCAATTTTTATACTGATAAATCATCCAAAGGAAATAAAGCAACTGAAACTCAATAGATTTCAGATAGAGTGGCATGGCTCTGTCTGAATATAAATTTAAGTTGGGAATAGATCACAGTGATGGATCCAGGGGGAGACTCCGGGGGGTTCGGACCCCACCCCCCCAACAGACCTGACGCTTACAACTTTGAAACTGAAATTCTTACATCGACACGATCGTATATCACTTTTTAACTGGCTGATCTTTTTAATGAGTCCAAGTAAACGGTAAGCAGCCAAGGAATTATAACGTGCAACCGCGACTGGTGGGAGGGGATGTGGGGGGTGTGGGGGAGAAGTAATTTGCCTCAAGAGTCCAACAGTCTTTTCTGAACCAAAGTTTGGGCCTTCCCGTCCCCCCCCCCCCCCCATCAAAATTTACTGGATCACGTCTCTGACACGAGAAGGAAATGCTGATTACCACAGATTCAGATGTGTGGGTCAGCTGACAGGAACGTAGTCATTTCCACCAAAACAATTGACAAATGAGAATATTCGAGGAATGAAGAATCGTCACCCGTGTTAAAGTATTTACCATCCTTCGAATGTTGTAGGTTGGGTCGATGAGGAAGAATGTTAAACACTACGAGGAGGGCCGACTTGTTAAGTGAATGAACCTTCTATTACGTACAGCTGTGCCCAGACAAAATTGATAACAAACCGTGAAGGGTTCAACATCTGATTTTGGTAAAAACAAGAATTTGATCATTTTTTTCTTTGTTTCAGTTTGTTAGGAAGCTAACAGAGACCCTTCTTTAGGGCTTGAAAGTGAATAGTCCGTTAGAGCAATGTAGGAGATAGATAAACATATATTTTCTCCCACCCACCTCCCTCACCCCTAACAAACCCCCCTACCAAGCCCCCCTACCAAACCTCCCCTACCAAACCCCCCTACCAAACCCCCCCTACCAAACCCCCTTGATCAGCCATCTGTACTGATGTTGATCATCAATTGCCACTCATAAAGTCAGAATGTATGGTATGCCACTGACGACACCCTTAGAATATCTAGATGGCAATTGTATTTTCTTCAGCACTCGGGTATTTATCACTCGTCGATAATACGAGTTTTGGTCTGTATTGGGCAATATGAGAGAAGAAGTAGAATTTGAAGCTGGCCGGATTTCAGCGAGGATATATTTAGTACAACAAGCTAGTGATTCCAGCCAGGAAAGGCCGCACAATTCTTCCGCTGACATTAGTTTCTTCACCCCAGGGAATCAGGACTGAAGATGATATCGATGCTTACAAAGCGTAAAATAGGCGGCCCAGAAATATCCCGTGCTGGAAAGTATAATGATAAAGGAAATCGAGCAGAATCTTCTGTCAAAAAGCCATTAAATCTCGCGCTTTGTGTTTTAAAATGAGCCATTGGATTATTTAAAGTTTTTCCACTTAAGTTAACTTCATGTTTTGAAAAAAGACAGACAGTAGATGCAAGGAAGGGTTAAGGAGAGAGAGGAAGGTTTTTTTTTTACATCCCCGAGGTGCTAACTAGAGTTTCCTTAATCACCCACAATCTTTTCTTTCGAATGAAATAAAAAAAAGAAATTGAATAGCTGAGCACCTGTGCCTAAATATCAGATTATACAAAAATAATTAAATAACAAGAAAAAATTAAAATTTCTTCATAATAGTAGAAAGATCTTGGTTCACGTAACTCGCGCACGGGTAAAGACAGTCGCAGGAGGTCGCATGTTTCATTCCTCGCCATCAATAGTCAAAATGGCGCTTCTTGCACTTGTCTAAGGCTAAAAATATCCAGTCATGTACAATATAAATTCTCCTCAATTCAGGGAGAAGGGAAAACATCTTGTCTAAAAACCACCAGAACGCTGTGGTAACGCCCCCGGCTATTGTTGAGGTGTGTCAGTTATCCACACGTAACAAGTTTTTAGGTAAAAACACTGACTTGGTGTAATTTATTCTTTCTTCCTGTAAATACCTGGTGTAAACTCAGTTTTAAATGACAAAAATCCCGCCATGAGTTTTCAAGCTGTATATTCCGAGCTGCTTCGTTTTAGATCAAGGGATTTTAAAATTGGTAAAACAATATCAAATCAATCAAAAAGGACTTCTCCTAACATACACTTAGAACACTTCTGAAAACACCGGAATACCGATAATTTTCCATTAGACGAAAAAAAAAGTCAAAATACTTTCTACTTTTTAAGTGTAGGAGATAAAATTTCTGATAGCACTGATCATTAAAATGTCTTTAAGATATTTTAAGCACGGAATTTTATGATGTTAACTTATGCTCTGATATGAAATATTCTCTTCCCCGAACGTGCCTTGGTCGGTGTGACCTTAAGCCCTCGTCGATCCTTATTGGAATCAACCCTTTTTTACCTCACTCACAAATTTCCCGAAAAAGCTGGTAATTGAACCACAGAAAAGCCTATGAAGATACGATAGTGACCCGTTTAAAATATTTCGGTGATCGCAATATTCCGGCTATTGGTCTTTTAAGTAGGACTTTGCTTAGGCACGTTTATGACATTGACCTAGGGAAAGAGAGTCAAACAGGATAATATCCCATGAAACGGCGCCTTTATTACGACTGATACGAGCATCGCTTGTCATCTCCTGAGTTATTACATTTGAACTACTCGAAGATTCCTCGATGAAGCGGAGAGCTAAATTGCACTGACGCACGTACGAAAGAACATTTACTAAACGCCCACTAACATGAACTTGACCTTCTCATAGTCAATGCACGATTTCTAACTTTGCATCATATGTAATCCAACTTTTTACCGCCATTAACAATACCTACCACCGTTCCACTCGGATTACACTCTGTCAGTACGTAGACCATAAGTCAAATTTTGAGACGAAGTTTAAAATATTGATAATGGTAAATTGAGAGATTTGAGAATTTGCATAATCTTGTGTTATCTGACCAAGCTTTCGCCCAGAAAGCATCATTTATAGCTATTGGGGTTTTCAGAACAATACTAAACTAGGCTGTGATTCCTCGCTGATAAACTTGTTTTCGAAACACTGTCTACATTATAACATTTATCAGGATAGCCAAAAGAGGGCTTCTTTAAACGGTTGCGTATGATTGAATAACTGCGCAGTTACTATGAATAAAACACGACAGACTACAAAAAGGAGATTTCACCTGGCCTAAACGTGACAGTAGATCAGTGTGCATGTAAGTCAAGATTACCTGATTGGGACGGTGACTGGAGGTTCATGAAATAGGCAATTAGTAGCCTAGTATTCTGTTCTTATTCCTCTCGTTGATGGACGCCCATTTGAAAAACGTTTTGTTAACGATGTTCAGAAGAGAATCATTTCTTAAATCCATGAAACTTGAGGTAAGGTTACAGTTCCCTTTCCATGTGGTGATATCCTACTTGTACTCCGTCAGGCGTAGAGGAATTTTACTCTTATTTTCCTTCGTTAGCGTTACACCTTCTAATTTTCAAACGAGCCGGCTTAATTAATTAGTTGGGGGAAACATATCACTTAAAAAACTAGAAAAAAAAAGGCCTATTTAGTCTGTTTGTTTTTTGTTTTGTCTTTTTTGCGCATATCGAAAAAAAAAATAATAAGGAAACTACTACCACGGTATTTCGTCATACATACCTTTGCTTTTTGGGATAGTGTTTAAGGTGCTTTTGATTGTTGTTGTTCAGGTTCTTTGGTTCAGCGGATACTCCCTGCGCACGCGCGCGAGGTAGAGACGGGGGTGGCATGACGGACATGAGCTTTTCAACTTTGCTGTCCAGTCTCTCAATCTCGCTCTGGTGTTCTCGAATTGTCATCTCTTTAGACATCACGTCCATCCGCAATGTTCTAATTTCCTTGTGTAAAATTTCAACTTCCTGTTTCTCCATGTCTTCTCGTTCATTGATCAAGTTTTCGTACTCCTTGATGACGTCATCTTTTCTTCTAAGCTCGTTCCGTAAGAACTCGATCTCTTTCTTTTGTATCTCCAACTGTTTGTTTCGCTCTCTCAGCGCACTCTCTAACAGCTTGAAGGAACTTTTCAGCCATTCCAGATTCAAAGCTGCCGCCCGTCCTGTTGTGTTACGTTTGGTTCAGTGAAAAATTAAACAATATATGAAAAAGAAACTCGATTTTTCTCTTATATTAAAAATTGTTTATTTCATCTTAATATGAAAAAGGTTAAAAAAATAGATAAATAAACGAAAGAAAATAAAATGAACTAGTTGAGGTAAATAACTCAGCGTCTGCACACAGAATAAATATTTTATTTGTTTCTCCGCGCAGTCCCTCCCCATAGCAATAGCTTAATTATAGTTTTTGTTCCAAACAAAAGAACTTAATTTTATGTTACTATGTATCTGGACAAGTGACGTAAATTTACGAAAAATGCTCGGGAAAAGAAAAAGTTGTCTCTATATACAATGACCTTTGGAAGAATCATTAAAGAAAGTTCGGTCACCATGCAGTCAGTAGAATTTACAATCCGATCTAGTCGAGTATATCCTGATGGTGCCCATGCCCCGTCGCTCCTCATGATGAGCTCTTTTCATTGTCCGGGACCTCACGACGTAAGGCCTTGTTGCGGACGTTTTTTAGAATGCAAAGGCTGTTACCCAGTCCTTGAGGGGCAGACTTCATGTTTTTTTTTTCTCAGTTATAAAAGTGCCATATAACTTGTTAAATTGAATTCAACAGTCACACTGCTCAAAATTTGCATAACATAACATAATTTAGCTTAGTAGCAGTTTGTAAACACTAGTTATTATAACGTGAGTCACATCAGGATGATACGGAACTCCCGTGTCACTAATAAGTAACAAAAAAAAAAAAACAAAAAAACTTGCATCCGCCCCTGCATAACTACAACTGTCGTTTTTGTACAAGGTCTTGAACAAGATCTCATATCTGATGTTGCCGGAACATTCTCTTATCAGGACTTTCAATAAATTGGTATTATTCCTACCAAATTTTCTGTACATTTGTTAAACGTTCTCTATAAATATGGGCGTCAACATGCATTCTCAAGTACGGAATTAAGATTCTACCCATCTCATCATGAGAGCTGCATGACAACTTTTATTTTTCAATGACGTTTCTTGACAACAGCTACTCATCGTTCGTCATCATATTCTATATTGATGGCTTTTTTCGGTGATAAATTCAAGTTGAATTTAATTAGTTTTAGCCTGTGTAACTTTGAAATTATTGCTCACTGACATTTTGCCGAATCTTCAGTTGTTTTACGATTAACGTAGAACTTATTTTCGTGTCAGATCACAGTGCTTCTATGCAAACGATAAATCTCAGCACAAATGTAACGTCAAGCTTGTGATATTGGTTTCTGTAGTGAGGTGATATTGTGCACTGAAAGTATTTAAACAAACTGCGTCGACATGATCTAATCTATTTAGATTTGTTAACGATATACTTACGTTCTCCTTCTCTGTCTCTCTCCTGCTTGGGATTATTCATTGGCGGTGTCTTAGGCCGAGGCGTGTTGTTCTTTGAGTCGCTCCTGAAGAAAGGGGAATTATCTCTAGAATTTCTTGAAACCAGCTTGAACGCTGGCGAACCCATGTGTTCTTGCATCTATGATTTGGTCCGAAATTACAAATTAGTGAATAAGGGCGACAGTGTCATTCAGTCGGAACTAAATTGAGTAACTTTGCGTTGGCTTCACTATTAAACCAATTGGGCAGTGCAATTTTTCATTTCGTCTAATCATATAATTAACAGAGGATGACAGTTTTCATCATAAACGTGCCGCTGATAACGCATTATTGGTTGCCTGGTTGTCGGAAATGGTAATAGCGTGGAAAACATTTGCCGTACTTATTAATATTTTTGTCGTTAGCAAGATAAACAGGTGTATTTATAGCGAAACTCATCGCTTCAATTGTTAAGATGAAACATGCACAACTTTTTTATGTGTTGCTTTTCTTTTCAAATTTCAGACGATGAGCGAGGCCGTTCATTGAAAAGATGACTATAAGAAGTAACAGGTTTAAAACTTAATAGGCACAAGACGATCGTGTGACGATCTTCACGAGTACTTGCTTCCAATATAACGCCTCCCTCAGACCGACATTAAACAGAAACATACATACACGCATGAATAGACGGATGGATTAATGACAAATAGATAAATAAAAGAATAAAGACATAAAGTAATTCAGTAAACAATATATAACTACATAATTTGAATATATCAACGAAGTTGAAATGGTAAATTGGCCATCGTTACGATTATAAAAGCTGACGTTACGAGCGTTAGCCCTTCGTCGGAGCAAATAGGGGAATTGTGGGTTGTGTGTGCTTTTAAAGGCAGAAAAAGGAGCTTGTAATCGTAACGGTGGCCAATTTACCATTTCAACTTTGTTGATATATTCAAATTATTTCGTTACCCCCACCGACGCAGCCCCAAACAGTTTCTTTAGAAACTATTAGCCTTTATTCAATATATAACTACAATCGAGCCTCCTGTAAGCGACCACTTAAAATATCAACTCTTGGTGGTCACTTACGGGAGGTAAAAAATAATTAAAAATTTTAAACAATCATCTCTGAAAGTGTTCGCTTACGAGAGGTGGTCGTTTACGAGAAGTTCCACCCATAGTGATTTGGCTTGAGAACTTTTGGTATATTAGAAAAGTGGTCGCTAATGAGAGGTGGTCGCTTTTAAGGCAAAGGTAAGTTCGACTGTAGTTAAAATAAAATAAATCAAGTTTGAACGATGAACAGGATAACGAAGGAACAAAATGTTCTTTGCAGTTTACGCGGAGTGCTTTTGTGCCTGAAAACTATGCTCATAGCTCACGATGTCTACATTGACCATTGATAACAGTTTGTATGGTATGGGTCGCACTTAGGCAAAGTTTTCAACTTTGCCGGCAAAAAAACCACAGAAAATTTGAAACCGCAACCGAAAAGCAAACTTTTGGTTTCAACTATCAGGGTCGCACTAGGTGAAAAAAATGTTAGTAATGACACTTTGATAAACCAGACACACGTTTATCGACGTGTTATGGGGAGAGAGCAGTGAGCTGAAAAAGGAAAACAAACGTTAAAAAAATGCGTCCCGTTGAAGCATTGTTAATAACGATCATGGTGATGCTTATTCTTCTTATTCAGTTAAATCAAAAGCACTTTTTTGCCTTTCGTATGATCTATGAAAGATGGGTTAACGTCTGTTTAACTGTTTTGACTGCCGCTATGATGAGAGCGAGAAATCGACGTCAGTGAAGATTACTTCGAGCGCCATGTGCCTAGTCAGTTCCGCGACCAGTCGAGTCGTTTACAGATTACTGACAAGCGATGACAGTTACCGCTGTGATAGCTATTGTTTAGCCCGAGTTTTCCGAAATCTGCCTGCCCCACCCAAGCACTACGGCGTCTTTGATGTTTTGGCCGGTTTTCAAAGTTTTTGCGAACCGAAAAAGTTAGGGTCGCATTGGGCAATGTGCCCCGATGACAGATTTTTACACCAAAGTGACCACATTCGCACCAAACTTTGCCAAGTGCGACCCATGCCTTTTAAGAGTAAATTTTAAAAGCTTCTTTTCCAGATCCGGACAGCTACTTAGAGATATTTGCAAATATCGATTAGCTATAAAAATAAACACTTTTAATGTTGATTGAAAAAGACGCTTTCTTAAAAATCAAAAAAGGCAGGCTCAAGAATAGATTGTAAAGCTTTCGTTGCAGCATTTGGTTTTGAAAACCTTTTAACTACTAGGACATTGTGACATTGGGCCTCGGGCGCAAGTGAATGAATGACCCTGACTGGGATTAATTATCTGTTATGACTGAAACCAAAAGCAAGAAATAAAAATGTTACCGAAATCAACTGTTGACGTTAAAGCAGTGCAAGGTAGGTTAACCTATCGTTACACCCTGCGACATCGACGGTGTCCTACTGGATCTGGCGCAGAAGCCCAGAACTACTCCCCGAACATTTTGTGACTAAGATAATTTCATACATAAGTTATGCCCTAATCCTCTCTTTTGAGTAATCAAACAAAAGTAAATACACTGGAGACAAAGTAAAATGTCTTATTCGAAGTTTCAGTGATCGCAGTGAAGCCAGCGAACAAAGTGTCACAGGTCCTCGAGAAAAAAATATCGGATTTATCTTACTGACGTACGTTATGATGAAATTCAAAAGCCGGTCAAGTAGGTTTCATGCTCACCCGCAAAACAGGAAATAAGAAAGTTGTCAGCATTTGTTCTAAGTCAAATCTTACGTATCACGAACTGATTGTATATCGGTTTTGACATCATTTCTCGGACTCAAAAGCAAAAAGGAAACGACGAATTCATGTATGTTTTCTCGATAATAGACTTATTTAGGTGCTATTTAATTAAAGAGCAAATAAGTACATGCTGGAGATTGTCATCTCACGACCGTCCTGCTATATTTATAAATTTGATGGTATGATACAGCAATTATACCAGGCAATCGTCAGCTTCTTACCCCAATTGTCCTGAAAGGTATCTCTGCTCTTCCAAAACAGACTCTCAAGTTGAAAGTGTTATTATGTGTACTATAACTGTCACGGTTTGCTCATCTAGCATGTAATGTAGCTCAAACTTTGCAAAGTCGCCATCGTCCAAGTTGATCCTTTCTTTTTTACTCAATCCTTCACCATCTATCTTCCATATTGGTTCCATGCTTCCATTTTGTCTTTTTTCAATTTCACCGGACAAAAATTTTGTAGCCTACGTCAAGTTGACAGGCGACTTCCGCAGCAGCAAAATAGCTCAAGATGCCGTGACGTGATTGCTTTTAGCAGCCACTTTTATTCACTTCAAATGCATTGAATCTGTCGAGAACCTTCCTAAGTATTCGGAGAACTGACAAAGTGCTTTTAGATGGATGACAAATGTGTTGCTTGAAAGCAAACGTTCCCACCTGGTGACCTCATTTTATTCCTCCCAACTCAAATCGCTTTGCTCGTGATATTCATAGCAGCGATTTGAAAGTCCTAGGTAAAGACCGACCGGCAAAACAAAGAAGTGACGATGCATGGGTATCAACGACTTTAAGTCTGAGAGGCCCTTCTTATCAAATTCTTCACAAAAGGCTGGCAAGAGATATGTAAATCAAGAGATATGTAAATAAATCCTGTTTTGCAACGTAACCTACGCACTGTGGTTGAAAATCGATGCCGGAGCATTTTGCGAAAATAACATTCTACACACGCGTGAACCCGACAGATGCATTTCCCCAAATTTAATTCTGTGGCAATTTAAATATCTTCTCTGGCCTTCAGTTAAACCTATTACGGAAGTATGTCTCGTTAACATGACATAATTGCGGCATAACGCCATTATTCCAGATGATTGAGTTTCGTGTTGACCCCTGATCGCTATACACAAAATCATTTAAAATCTTTTTTTTTTTTTATGCGTTTGGAAGAAACGTAGAATGATGCGGGCTCTACCTTGTGAACACCTTGACTTCTGTCTTGTAAGAAAACTGTTACCAGAGAGCAATGACGTGTTGTTGTGTAGAAAACTATGAGAGGCTGATAAATGCTGACATGTTTACAAAATGTTTGATGAGATTTTGATATTTAAAACTGATGGAAAGCTTGCATGGGCTTGAGTTACACTTCGAAGGTAACTGCCTTCCCCTAGACCCCTAGAAGGGACTATTACATTTTGCAGACAAAAGCAAAAATGACGAAAGCTTAAATCATCAGCGACTAACGAAAGCATGAATCACTAGTCGTCCTTTCCTGACGTTTCTGTTCCTTTAAGGGATCAACGAGTGAAGTATTAAAGATAACTATTGCCGACCGGATTAAAAGTATCTGACTGGATTGACGGCGGAAAGAGAAGGCAGTTTATTGAGGGGCCTTAGGTGACTATGCGCTGTACATGAATCACTGGATTGTACCAATTGGCTTGAGTTTCCTCTTATCAATAAGCTTTAGACAAATGATCCGACAAGAGTCTGTTGAAGATCAAAAGTTAGTATCGTTTCCAGGTGACTTTTGTTATTTCTAAAATGAAATTATTCCGCCGTGTTGAAAAGAATTGATGACACAGTTCGGAAAGGGTTGACATCGTAACCTGCGGTCGATTAATCAATTAGTGAATTCTTCTGTCTATGAGCTTCGTAAGTTTTATGGACGGGCACTTGAGAGATGAAGAATCCAGGGTGGAAGGAATCACTTGTAGTGGCTAGTGAAATAGCCCTAACACTGTGAGATTGATACCGTCAACTAAGAGTGTGAAAAAGCCTCCCTCTCGTATATGTCACGTCCATCGTTCAAGTTACCTTTTTGTGTGTCAATAGCAGTCACACCAAAGGAGTTTTCGAAATAATGTGACGATGTATCAGAAGATAGAAATTAACCGAAACCTGGGAATAATTAGATAGCTCAGAGACATTCAACGAAAGAGCACCGAGAAAGATATAAGGTCGCCGGTGAATCTCTTAGTAGTCGTCGTTATCGTTATCCTGGAGTCCTATCCCCGCAAATGCGTGAAATAGTGTACATTTATTCCATTTAGTGACACAGTTTTTAAGTTAGTCATGAATTTCATGGCATCAGGTACAATTACAGAAGAATCACAGAACCCTCCAGAAAAAAATTTAATTTGTCAGTACTTGCGTTTTTGTTGTGCCAGAAAGCAGAAAGCTGCTGGGTACAACTGTCAAAAACGCAGGACTTTGGTTGAACCACTGACAGTAACATGGCTTGACACATTACTGTTAGGTTACAGATAAACAGTACATGTGCTTGTATCCAGAAAATTAACAACTCAGCGAGAAGCTTGTAATCCTCCTTTAGTTCTTTTAACGACGAACTAAGTTGCTTAGAGAGTAATTCCAAGGGAGGCAAAGGGCAAATGATTAAATCTTGTAAGCTGATGAGGGAATGCTTCCTAACCACTTCACATACCTGGCGAAACGCTTTAATAACCGCGGCTGAAGCAATTATATTATCCCCTCAAGAATGAGAACCAGTAGCTTGGTTACGGTCGGATATCCAATTCAAAAGTGAGTGACGTTTTGTAGCGATCAAGTACAAAACACGAATTTCTTATTACCGTTGTCGTATGTTTTGATTTTTGATTTGGCAAAAACCCGATACTCTTCTGTTCAAGTTTTTGTCGCATTATGTGGCGACACTTAAAAAAACACTTGTATTGTATGGTGGCCAGTAATGGTTACTAGCTTATAAGCTTCATTAGTATACTGAAACGCATACTTATTATGTGTATTTTAACTATGTTCGAATTAACAATTATTAGAGATTTATTTTTCGTCACCATCGAGAGAGACAATGCTTCGATATCTAGCATGTTCCGATAGCAAAGTAACCTACAATGAGCCTCGACAGATGAGAAGTTATCAATGCGTCACAATCAAACATTACCATACCATAGCCAACACCTGACTTATAACCGCAGCATTGCGAGACTCACCTCAGTAGCGCTCATTGGCAAAACTTCAGAAGACAGAGGATGTTGCTGTTGCTAAATCGAAAACGAATGCTTCATGCGACTGCTGCCGGGGCGCTCTTGATCTGATCGGAATGGAAGAGAATAAACCAGAACACAGGGGCTATACTCTTACATCGTGTTCATAAACAAACCAGAGGTGATATGATGATCCAGTTATTGATCTGCTTATCTTATCTTAAACACAGCTGAAGATGAAAGCACAGTAACCATAAACGAGCTCATCCGCGAATCTGTTCAAGGACATTTATTAATGACAGACAAGACCAGAAATGTGACCTGATGCGACCCTATAATTTTTCGTGTTAGTGCTCCTATATTACACAAAAAAGGGTTATATTTTCCATCCAGATGAAACCACTCGACCTGTCCAGTTAAAGGTGACTAATGAGTTACACATTTTTATCAAAATTTTTTCCCTTTGACTTCTGGTAGTTAGTTTCGTAAAAATAAACACGAGACCATAAACCGTTCAAGTGGCAGAATCCTTGCAAAAAAACAAGTCACAGACTTTTAGTTTGTGCGCCCCGTGAAAATCCAACAGACGTGAGTAATTATATCGTTATTCATTACTGTTCGGCTCAGTCTAGGTCATTTAATTCTCATTAGAGGATTCAATCCACGTGTTTGACTATCATTCACCTTGAATTTCCTTGATCGAACGATAAACTTCTTTCAAGCAGTGTTCTTCGTAGGATTAGCGCCAAGATTGTTCATATCCGCTCTGCCGACAAACCTGTTGTGCATCAGTCACCTAGGCATTTTAGGCCCTCAGGATCTCTTGTCACTGAAGTGCTAAGAATGTCAAAAGTTGTGATTATGGGAGAAATTTAGAGATAGTAAGGCCAGGGCTACAACGCAGCATGGAAGTAATTAAACTCCTCTCTTAAAGCAATGATGAAGAGGTGAAAAAGAAAACAAAAACAAAAACAAAACTAGCCAATCTGTCTTCGCTTTGTGTGTGGAGGTGGTCGTAATTTTCCCTTTTCAATTTACTTTTTTTAGTTTTTCGAGACCGTACCCCCCCCCCCTTGCATAAGTGAGGGGGTGAGACGCGGAGGGGAGGGGGAGATGTGGTAACAGCAAACGACGTCAACCCTTCAACAGACGAAAGCATGTAACTGAGTATTTGAAAGGCAGAAAACGAAGACGAAGAAGTCCATCATGAAGAAAACTACCTGCCGAGTGTCTATTTGGTCAATCGATATAAGCTCCTCCATTCTTAAGACCATAACACAGTTTTGATACTGCACCAGCAACAGCTACAACAACAGAAGTAGCAGCAGCAATGGAAAGGTCGGTAGAAAGACAGAAGCTTAACAAAGAAGTATTTATTGAGGATGGAGTTGCATGGCAGGCTGAAAAGGCGGGTACTGATGCAGAGGAGTCAGCGTTTTGAATATGAAGGGGAGATGTTTTTCGTATACATAGTGTCGGGTGAGATTCACACTAAAAAAATGTCTGCCACTGTGCGTAAACCTTGGGAATGACACCGATTCCAACATAAATCCTCAGTGTTACAAACAGTAGGGACATTAGGGATCTTACGCAATCAGGACGGCAACGCCAAGGAAGACTTCGATTAAAAAATTAATTTCTACTCTTAGTAAGAATTTCAAAAATGGTTGCAGGAGCTTACTGTCTTATACGGCGCCACAGCTCAACTTCAGCATGACGTATAAAAGTAGCGTTGCGTTCCAAATGGAAATGAAAATAATTTGCCGTCGTGGTTTCGGTTCGCAGACGACGCAAATTTTGGCGATTTCACGTTGTTGTTTTGCATAGGACGGCTAAGAAATGTACAAATTTTCAAAACGCACGTGCTGAGCTATTGTTCTGCCAATTAGATCTCTTGTTTTTCCACGTCCTCGTTGCCGTCGCCGTCGTGGTTGCGTAAGGTCCCTATTAAGAAACCACGACGGCGACGGCAACGAGGACGTGGAAAAACAAGAGATCTAATTGACAGAACAATAGCTCAGCACGTGCGTTTTGAAACTTTGTACATTTTTTAGCCGTCCTATGCAAAACAACAACGTGAAATCGCCAAAATTTGCGTCGTCTGCGAACCGAAACCACGACGGCAAATTATTTTCATTTCCATTTGGAACTCAACGGCTACTTTATACGTCATGCTGAAGTTGAGCTGTGGCGCTGTATGAGACAGTAAGCTCCTGCAGCCATTTTTGAAATTCTAACTAAGAACAGAAATTCATTTTTTAATCGAAGTCTTCCTTGGCGTCACCGTCGTGGTTCCTTTAAAGTCCCTAGTATTACATTTGTTCGAGGAGGATGGTCTGATCCAGTTTAAATTAATGACCGTTGGTTGTTCTACTAACATTTCTCCTCCGGTTTCTCAGTAAGGTCGTTTAAAGATTAAATCAACACGTTGTAGATAGAATAGATCGCAAATTGAAAAAAATCAACGGTCGCATTACAATCCATGCGAACAATTTGTACATTGGCTTTTTTGATATGTGGTAAATGCCTTAGCGCGCCTTTCTCATCTGCATAATATATTAAATCCATAGGTGGTCTCATTTTGAGACAAAGTTATTACTTCTAGTTTGGACCGTTCCTTGACCGTTACTGTGCCAAATAACTGGTGCCTACACGATGTTCTTTCACTTTTGGCGTTATTACCCTGCACCATATATATTATTACCTTAATCACTAAATTCGGTAATAACGACTTTAAAACAGAAGATTAAATATATAATGGTTTTAGGACAATCCTAGGAGGCAATGTTAACCGCGTAGTCCATCGGGCTGGAATTTCCGCCTTAATTTGATAACTCGTGTTAAAAAAAATACATACATACATACGGAATCCATTCTAGTCTGCCGGTTTTCAAGCACTAGAATACTGATATAAATATATATATATATATATATATATATATATAGGAAGTCTGCAAGTCGATTTTCGCGTGGAACAGTGCTCAATACGTTGAAGCAGAGCAGAATAAATATTATGAGAGGAAAAAAGGACGTAACTACATTTCCCGACAAGCCTGTTTCGTGAATCGCTTCACTCTTCAGGGGTTTAATGAAAGAATATTCATGTGACTATCGTTTATATACTAGGAAGATTTGCATAATGCGCGGTAAACTTAAAAACTTTAAAGTTCAGTTGTTGCGTAGCAACGCTTTGTTTCTGTGTCGGCATGAAGATACGAGTTCGTTACGCTTATTTAATGATGAGAGGTCGGGTCGGTAAATTATCAGGAATTTTTCTTTTAGGCAGAGGTTGCATCTTTTATTGGAGCTGTTGTAGGGAGAGTTAGATGATAACCTTTCATTAAACCCCTGAAGAGTGAAGCGATTCACGAAACAGGCTTGTCGGGAAATGTAGTTACGTCCTTTTTTCCTCTCATAATATTTATATATATATATTAAAAACTAGATTATTGGATAATGCAATTCAAGACTTTTTATTGGCTAAGCCATTATGGTATATCAGCCAATATACCATAATCTACAAATATGGCAAGCGTACGTGTCAGCTTAAAATTAAAAGGGAGCTAAAAATTTAATAATTTAATTTAATGTTTTTAATAAAACAATTATTCCACTCGCGCTTGTTGGATATGAGATGATTACAGCCAACGAGGCGCGTAGCCTCGTTGGCTATCTATCATCTCATATCCAACAAGCGCGAGTGGAATAATTGTTAAATATACGTAGAAAGTTTAAAAAATTGCGAGGATGGACAACTTTTGACGTAAAAAAGTATAAAAATTTTAATAAAAAACGTTTCGGTCAGAGACCTTCTTCAGTTATTTACAACTTTTGAAATAAAAAAAGAGCATTAAATAGGATCGAAGTGCTAATGATTTCGTAATTACAGATAACGACTAATGAACTGGTGCTAATAAACAAAAAACCTAATTACAAAGAAAGCAATGTACAAAATACAAGAAACAAACTCTAAAAACTAAGAGATAAGAATACTAAATATGTTAATATGAGTGGCGTAATCAATTGCTAAGAAGCAATGCGGCGAGCATGAAAAAAGGGAAGGCCCACTTTTTACTACAACTGTAAACCGTAACAAAATCCCAAAACAAGGCCTTTGGAGCCCGAAAGGGCAAATTAGCAACAAAATCCCTGGAGGGGCCCTTAAATGATACTAATCATGATAAGATCCCTTGGCAGGGCCTCTGAGTCCAATCCACACCTAAAGGGCCGACAAAATCCAAGAAAAGGGCCTTTGAACGATCAATTAGTAGCGCCTAAAATAAGATGGAAAATTAATTATAGCAAATTCTATTTTTCGAATGAAATTCCTTTCTTTCATTCAAACCATGGGGTGCCAAAGAGAACAACTGAGAACTCCAATAAGCCTCTTTTGTGTTTAAAAGCCTATCGATCTCTGCAGAGCACTAGGGGCCGGCGTTTTAACATTCAGGAACAGGAAGTACATCGGATCATCCGAAGATGATTCATAGGCTACCAGCAAATAACAAATATTTTTTTTTTTGAATAAACACAGCTGGAAATCCAACGATGTAGTCACAAGCTAGTAGGATCCAAAGGATACACAACGCTTTTGCTACAAATATCAAGTAATTAGAGTATACAAATAGCGACAGCGAGCTACTAACTGAATCATTGAAATGATGACAATGACAGCGAACTACTAACTGAACCATTGAAATGAAAAAACATTTGCATACTCTAATTACTTGATAATTGTAGCAAAAGCGTTCTGTCTCCTTTGGAACCTACTAGCTTGGGACTACATCCTTGGATTTCCAGCTGTGTTTATTCAAAAAAAAAAAAAATATATATATATATCAGTATTCTAGTGCTTGAAAACCGGCAGACTAGAATGGATTCCGAAAAATCTTTTTTCATTCATCGCATCTCACCTTCATGTTTAAAGAAGTTATCAGAATGTCCGTTGGAGTTGTCAGTTTAAACAACAAACTTCACTGTGCTCTAAACGATATGTACACATCTTCCAACCGTTTGCCAGGAAATGTTACTAAGGATGGTTTCCAAGAGTGTTGGAATGGTGGTTGTAGTTATATCATTAGCGGAAAGCCGCGCAATATAGAATATTTTTTATGCAAATGTATCTATGGCTGACATCAACTTAACGCCTGCTCAGGCATGGTGCTAAAAAGATGCCTTTAAGCAAACTCTGCTAGGTTGAAGTTCTTTTCCAGCAATATGGAAATAAGCAAGAGAAGACGAATTTCTTTCTCTCTTAAAACCAGCCATCATTACTGAAAAAATACGTCGTAACTACGTGAAACAAGGCGTTTTGAGAGATCCTCGCAGCTCTTCAGAAGAAAAGAAATGAAACAGTCAATTGTGACTCAAATAGATATGTGATGTATGAACTTGCAAATCATTTGTGTCGCCATTTTTTGTCCAGCTGTCGACATTTCTCTACTTCGCAGTACCTGTTTACGATTTGACTCAAGCGTTTGAAACTTTGGCTCTCTGCATGGTGAGGTAGAGAAGCCTTTTTACGGCCGAAGTTGGGTAAAAGTTTGCTTTTAAAGGTAAGAAAATATTTGAACTATGTTGTCAAGCAACCATTTCAATTTGCGATTTCTTATTAGGAAAGGGATAAGTATTTACATATCGTTACATTTAAGCACGACATTACCATTAAAGAGTTATTTCTGAGAATTTTAGCACGTTGAGGTAGGGTTGGTACAGCATTAGCTTGATTTACGTTTGTATCAACTCAGTCATTGACTAAAATTCGGGATCCTCTTCGTGGTTGTGTAAGTTAAACTAAGTGTCTTCTTTTTTTTAGCGAGTCACTGTGAAAAATGGTGTCATGTTGTTTAGAGACATTCTGACACGTGTTTACTCTGTTGATTATTAAGATTAAATCAACTCTTTCTAATTCTTTAGGAATCTGTATGTACTTCAGAAGTATAAATGGTGATCATGTTTCTTTGTAGACATCCCCAGGCTCAAGGGTAAGGCGAAGGAGGAAAATTGTTTGTAGAAAACTTTGTGAAACTCTCAAGACTATTTGAATGACTAGATGATGTGTTCTCTTTCTGTGGTTCTTCCACTCATTTTGGATCCCACTGCAATCTTCACGCGCAGAAAAGAGTGTGAAAGATTATGATTTGTCAGATTAAGGTAAGGAGTCAGTTTTTCTTGTCAATACGGCCGGCTATTTTAGCTTCACTGACTGGAAGAGCTTACACACGATAACCTTGGTATGTTGAGTTAAGGTCCTGATAAGTTGCTCATAGCCATACTACCGACGGCTTTTCAATCGAAGAGAGAGACGGCCATAACTTAGTAGATGATAAATACCTTTTGGACTAATGACGATATCTAATATCACTGAAACCACTTAGTCATAACTACTTGAACAAAAATCTTGAAGCTCCATAATCCCTGCATACAATACAGACCACCTATAGCCTCAATTCATATTACAAAATCTCTTTTCATGATAAAATGGTGTCCGCAATTATTCGGCTTTGACAGCGTACTTTAGGAGCCTCGAGATAATGGGGGACGCTATCAGCACAAAAACTTGTTACCTGTGATCATGTTGTTTCTTTACTGAATGGCATGTCTTCCTCCAAGCAGCGAATTATTACAGCGAAATTACTTGAACCATTCCACAGAGTCTCAGTGGTAACTGAGCTCAATAGGTTGTCACGAAGAAAAGTAGCCGCAGTAGCCCTGAGGATGCTAATTATCATAATCTGCCATACCTCACGCCCCTTTTCTTCCATAAACAGGTTATCAAAGCATTTTCACACAGCAAAACGCTCAGGTTAAGTCACGTTTTTGTAAGCCAAGTGCTTAAAACAATGCAATGAAACAAGCCTGGCGAGGAGTGGTGTCCTGGGAGACAATTGCTATCAGGCGCTACAAATAGATCCAAGCTTTTTTGTTTCGCAGCAATTAGCCAAAGGAAAATAATTATAGCGACACGTTCCACTCATGAATAATCTAAAATCGATCTTCTTGACTTTTTTCCATTATTATTATTTCATCAAGAAAACAAAACGCGCCGCTGGCTTTGTTTGATTGACAGACCACACAATTCAGTGGCTTCTTACTGATCCCGTTTGGTTATTTTATCATTTTGTAAATTTAATTGAAACGGACAGAAAATATTGTAAGAAAGCTTGATTGTTCTGCGGAGGTGATACTTTATTTGGATTTTGAGAGAACGCGCTTCTTTAAACACAGCTGGGGGCTAAAAAAAAGCTAATATCAACTGCTGTTCACTTTTATTATTCCTTTACGTTTAAACGGGGTCGCTTTCAAATTTTCCGTCGATCATTTCGTATTTACTGCCCTCAGGGCTGTTTTTAATAGAATGACGTTCTTTCGATCTTTATTACTTGTTATCAAATCTCGTTTAGATAGAGCAAAGAAGGGAAATAGTTAAAAAACCTACCCAGTGCAAAGAATAGTTATGTCTGATTTTTTTTTTCTGGTTCGATTTTATTTGCAATGTGCGACTATTTGGTGCGAAACCTCTAGCTGTTTTATGGCGGGCATACGTCTCCAGTAGAATTGACACGGCAGCACTTGACATAGGCCGTTGGTTTCAATGTCTTCTTAGAGATCCAAGATGTCACGTAAAATGTGGAGAGATTCTTTAAATTGAAGCACGACAAAGAGAGCTTTGAACTGTGTAAACAGCCTCTGAAACAATGTAAACTCTAAAGTTTATTTTCGCGACATTGATCTGTAAATTATACTGGTGTTTGTCGTCAAAGATGTTAGCTTGAAGTCGTATCGCGCCGGATAGAAATTCATATATAATTCAATCGATGCCAAGATAAACAAGATAATCTTTATAAAACTGTTCAACCGGGTTCCTTCTTATCCAACAATGCATCAATAAGTTGATTAGTGAATCAAAACATCGCCAATATCGGTTAGCTTCGAATCAGCGGTGGTTAAGTGTAATGATCTTTTTGCTTCGCAGTCTACATTGTAATGCCTACCTAATTTAACGACGCATTCCGCTCCACTCCAGCGTATCGCTTAACTTGGTTATGGCTCCGAAGAACCTCTTCCACAGAATATCAACACATGATTATGATTTGACTGTTATTCAAGTGACCGCGAGAACGGAAGCTTAAGAAGGATATGACTCCGATGTAAACAAGCTCGATAGCCGATCCGTGAAGGCTCGGATAAGCTTTTCATTGATTTCACACAACTGACACAAAACGATAAATTGCGATTCACTTTTCCTTTAAAATCCAGCAGACATCGTGACGGCGAAGTTTGTGTCAGACAATGGATTATGAGCCAAAGTCACTTACTAGTACTTCCTAGAGACCAATACCGCGTCGGATTTGCTCACAGTTACAGTCGATGGTTTAATATATCCCTAAAATTCGACAAGAATCTAAACTGCCTTGAAACCTCGATCAGCCATAACTTACCTGTGATGATGATCGGATTGTCAATCACACTATTGCAGCGAGCGGCTCACTTCACTGAGATGGTGACTGCTTCCAATGAGACGATGGTAGCTGCACCTCGTAAAGGAGACTCTTTGCGGTGCTACAAGTCGAAGTGGTGTGGTCAAATTAAGCTTCATGAATAAAAAATCACACGAAAGGAAACACTTCAAATCTAGCTGCGGTGTGACTCAGTTAAAAACAAATTCACACTCTGATGAGACCACAGTGACAGCAACATAGAGTTCTAAAACATAATGAGCTCGAAAGATTCCACAACAAAGATACAATACCTTGTATTTTTAGGAAACATCCTTTAAAAGCAATGGTTCCGTATTTTGTTCTTGTTTGTCAGCTTTGCTTGAGGCATTCTTTTACTTCTTACGTTTCAGTATTCAACGCTTAGGGCTATTTAACAGCCTGGTATGTTGATGGAAACCGAAAATAGCATAGCACGCCACAAGTGGGAACAATCTGACACTGACCGCCACAAGACTTGCAAGTGACACGTTTTCTGTGGTGTTTGACAACTGACAAGCGCTCTCCGCTTCACTGCTCAGGTGTTTGTATAACAACGTATTTAATTTCTCTTAAAAACAGAAAGGTTTTCATTATGCTATTGTTAGAAGGTGCTGACCCGTCGTCAAAACTCTGAGAAAGTGAATGGTAACCAAAGTTGGCCTGTTAAGTCTTGTTATCGAGTATCCTAAGACAGTAGACCGCCGGGGTTCGCAGTCAATTGTTATCTTCATTAGATATCTTTATAATGAGCCAACCCATTGCGCGTTTTGCATTTTAGGAATTTTTTATTAAGTCTATAATTAAAGACTCCCGAGAGTGTTTATCTGAAGAGTTGCAGAATACTTCTCTTACGTTAAAGGGGCAGATTTTGGTAGAGAAGCTCTCTTTTTCTTGCAATTTATGGATCGGTTGTAGTGTTTCCTTTTTCACTTTTTTAAAACTTACTCTGTTTATTCTACAGAAGATATTCAAGTTAACCGTGGAATGTGAAACAAAGCCGTTCTTAAATCCTTTGATTACAGTTCTTTTGTTGAAGTAATCGTTATACCGTGATTGGCATTACACGTGCGCAAACCCTTGTGTCCAGTACAGCTCTGCCAACGTTTTCGTGACCTTCTCTGCATTCATGTTAACAGGCGTTGAAGTTTACGGTCAGGAGAGCTCATCACCTTGAAAAGGCCCTCCATTCTGCTGCTCTCTGTCAGTTATGATTACATCAATTAGCCACAGGGGAAAAACATAACTCATTTTCCTAAGCTATCTTTCTTAATACACAGTTTTCGAGAACACAACAATCTTTTCGAGAACCACAGCAGGTGCCATGCTGAACTACGTTAGTGGGATTTCGATTCAGAAACTTACTTTGTTCATACCACAAACTGAAAAATCTTAGAAGCCGGTTCTGGACCAATCGTAACGTCTCTATTGAAAACTGCTCTACAGAGTGTCTACAGATGATAGTAGCCACTCTGTTGAACTACACACAAGTCTAGAGAAGGGGCGTGTCCAAGGAACGTCCTTCTCCGTAAATTACTGAGCTACAAGCTACGTGCTCTTGGAACGAATGCACTAATTATGAATAAAAATGGATGCGAAAATATAGAAAACAATTATTATTTGCTCACGCAGCCACCTAAAGAGCTGTTGAATTGCACTGAAATTGTTGAATAAACTCTTATCTGATAGTGAATTCAGCATAAGTTTATCTAGAATCATGAGTAAACTTTGAGAATGCAAGTAAATATCGAAAATGCAAGACAGATAATTTGCGGGAATTTCCTGTACAAAAATCATCCTCATCACCTTCGTGTAAATACATTACTTCTATCTTAAGGAAAGCGTGGTAAATCACTCTCGAATCAATGAAAAAAGTAACTGTCCCAGAAAGAGAACGTGTAATCCATGCCGAATTCAAGATCGAAGAAATTCTGTCTGCTAACAGTTGACAGCTAGTGTAATACGAGTATTATCTCACCGAGCATAATGAACTTGCGATACATATTTCCCTTTAAATTCCAACACCAAGATAAATAAATAACAGGCATGTTCACGAAGCGATGTCCATGTCTGCTGACCACAAGAGTACATGACCTTAGGCCCTCTTGCTGTCCAATAATGACAATATTTTTCTGTCCAATGATGGAAAATTTGTTTTCATGCACCAAAAAATAATCTATTTTCAACTTTTTTCAAAATACGTCCGGAATGATCCTGTACGGCACCATTTTACAATACTTCTCCCAGTACACGCCATACTTCTGCCTGCATCTTACGTCATCACGGTAAGAACGGTGAACCAGAAGGCACAGCATGAAAACGAAATAGAAATACGGCAACACGTGACCAAATCCACACGCTAGGCAGTACGACAACGCGTTCAGCAAGTCACCGACGTAATTGAAATGGCGGGAGAGTCCCCACCAACCAGAAGCCAGAATGTAGGAGACCTGTGGCTTGGAGTCGGTGGTGGCATAAGGTGCTAAAATGTACCGAGCTGGTTTGCCCCAGATCGCACATTTACCATTCGTTTTCATCTCAACCCGGAAGTAATCTTTTTGGTGGTTGACAGATCGGAAGATCAAGTAACCGGTCAAACCCATTAAGAGTGTGGCTGCACATCCCCACCAGGGCAGGTTCACTGGATTTCGGGCCAGGTATACACTTTGTAGAGTATACATAAAGGGAAGCCAGACCGTGTCTCCCCAGGCCAGGTAGAAGCCAAAGTGGTCGTGGGCGATGTCAATAGTGCGCAGATACCAGGATTCGTTGAGGAAGAAGTCTACAACATAAGTAGCGTGCAGTAGGTTGACGAGAATCATTGCGTTACTAACGTAACCAAAGTCTTTGTACTGCTTGGCAGCGAATGACAAATTGATCAAAGTCCAGGCCACAATTCCAGGCCTTCCGTTGAAAAACAACTTGAAATCAAAAGGGCCAATTCTGGGGTTGTGTTCAATACCCATAAAGAAGTCGTAGAAACACGATCCACTGAAACACCGATCCTCTGAATGACTCGGAAAATAATACGCCTTGACGTAGGATAAGAGAGTCAAGCTGAAGCCAAACACATTGGAAATGACCATGAGGGCTCCCCAGTTGTCGCTGATAATCGTAGCTTCTATCAGGCTCATTTTGACCAAGATAAAGAACAGAACGTGGGACACAACCCATGCACTCATGCCATTACAGTTATAGGTCAATACGTTTCCAGCTGGCGTAGCTGTTCCGCGTCTGATGCGGCCAGGAAGTACCAAGAACAAAAACACTTGCAAAAGCATCCACGCGCTGTACAACATGATCGGACCTCTGCTAACTTTCGGGATGTTCCGTCTCGCGAAGGCGATGATGGTCCTGGCGGATATCTCGTGAAGTACTTGTCCTCCCAAATCTCCAAGAGAGCACTGATATGCGTGACAGGCGAGCCAGAAGAAGGAAACACAGACTGGTGGCCATAGCAACATTAGGAACCCTATGATATTGACGCTAAAACCTGGCAGACCCGGGGACAAATTAATGATGTCATTTTTGCTTCTAATCCTCTCGCCATCCTGGACTTGATTTCCTGCTCTTCTCCTTTTAAAGAGCCCTTGAGCAGCGTCGCGCTGTGAATCGGAGGCTGATATGCCCACGTGACCATTCTGTGTTTCTACCAAGTGACCATTCTGCGTTTCTGCCATGTGACCATTCTGCGTTTCTGCCATGTGACTATTCTGCGTTTCTGCCATGTGACCATTCTGCGTTTCTGCCATGTGACCATTCTGTAAGTCAGATACGTGACCATTCTGTATGGCAGACACATGGCCATTCTGTGTAGTGGGTTCTTCAGTGTATTTGTGCATCGTGCCCCCGTTTATAACAGAGTGGGCGTCGTCTGTTTTAACTTCAGTGGGCGACTTCATGATGGAGTTGGCCGAGAAACAAACTCTGTCCACGCAAATACCTGAAACAGAACGAACAAAGATTATGAAAAAAATGATCTACAAAATGGCCACGACTAAGAAGATACAAAACAAGTTAATCCTTTTGCGAGTGATTTGCATCTAACTTGTCCGTTTGGTATTACAGCAGAATCAAACATTTAGGTAACGAGAATAAAGGAAATGATCGCGAGGTCAAAAAGTTCTTGATTATTAAACAAATTCTCCTTGTAAGTGCCTTTGGAAATGTATAGAGAACAGTGTGGAGACTACACATACTAATGTATTTGTATGAAGGTTAAGGCATCTTCAAAAACGTTTTGGCGAAGCTAGAGAAAGATCTAAAGTCACGTGTTTTAGAAGTTTCTTGTAGAAACGCCTGGAATAGGACGGAATAGGTTTGAAGCGCGCAGTCTTTGTGTTAAAAGAAAAACGACGTTGAAATGGAGCAAAACTCAAACACAAATCTACGTATTACATGAACAACTCAAAGATTATATCGTTAAATCGCATAAAATTTCTTGAAATTTAATCCCAGAAACGGTCACGAAGGAATCGTTGTAATGGATGCTTCAATTCAATAGACCTAAAATGACTTCAGCTCTGTTGGATCACTCGAGGAAAGGAAGCCCTTAGCTTTCTTTTACTTAGCGAGCTAATTGGTGAATACCATCTTTATACACCATAAAAATTAAAGTGAAATACTCAACCGAAGGCTGCAGATGTAAGTGCTCAAACACAAGTTTCTTAAACTTCAGTTCTTTAATTTACACTGTCAGTGGGGTTTCACCGTGCTTGTTTTTTAACAAAACATATTTACATAGCTGGCCATAATAAAATCTCCGCTTTGTTCATTTCATGTCTAAAAATTATGCACATTAAGAATGCACAATGCAACCTTACTACGTATTCAGAGTGAGAATGCTCGGGTCTCACCTTACCAACCAACTGATTGTAGTTTTAAATTAAATTTTGTGGCGTTTCACATGTTTCTAATCGCTGCCGGCGCAAATTTACCGATACGACCCAAATACGATAGAAGAATCATTCAGGAGTGCTATCCACTAGGCTACTTTTTACTTTACGGTGTTTTCAGAATCCGAACTTGAAACTATGAACGTAACTTGGATCTAGCTCCCACACACCCCCAAATTTTCTAAGTCGTGAACAACCGAAATGCCGGTATGCCGTCTATTTACATAAAATATTGCCGATAGTGAAAACTATGTAAAGGTCATAACTAATAATTTAAAAAAAAAACAACATAACTAATAATTTGAAAAAAAAAACACTGCTTTAAATCCATTTACAGACAACCGTACAGCAGTCGCCAAGACAAATTTAAGGCATTCCTCGGTGCAAGAACCAGTGAATCGGCTCTTTGTTTTGTCACCAGTAGTAATTTAAGATCTATTGTCTTGACTTTTTTGTGCTCTTTGTTCGCCGTTAATCGTGAAGGGAACAGGTTATCACACCAAGAGTGAGCCAAGATTTACCAGTTCGAAACAAGTTTGGAGGAATGATGACCAATCTTTGGATCGATTTGGATAGTCGTGTCAGCTTAGTCGTCTTTCAGTTATTCTTATGTCAATGGACCATCAGGAAATTACGCTTCTTGTGCTACTGGATCTAAGCGCTGCTTTTGATACAATCGATCATCAGATTCTCCTTAATGTTCTTGAAAGCGATTTTGGAATCATTGGCTCTGCCCATAAATGGTTTGCGTCTTATCTGTCTGGCCGAAAACAACGTGTTCTCATAAACGATCGAACATCAGATGATTTTCATTTGAACTGCGGTGTCCCACAAGGCAGCTGTATGGGTCCTATTTTATTCATATTATACATATCTCGACTATATCACGTGATCGCTAACCATCTCCCCTCTGCTCACGGATATGCCGATGATACACAACTTTATCTGTCGTTTAGACCCAATGACATATCTTCGCAAGACCACGCCATAGCTGCTCTTGAAGCCTGCATTTCGGATGTCCGCTCATGGTTGATTTATAATCGCCTGTTAATTAACGATTCTAAAACCGAATTCTTAGTTGTTGGTTCCCGCCATCAATTATCAAAAATCGCAATTGATTCCATCACAGTCGGTAATTCTACCATTCAGCCTCTCAACACTGTTCGAAATCTGGGTTCCTGGTTTGACTCCAATATGTCCATGTCCATTCACATTGGTAAGATCTGCAGCAAAGCTTTTCATGGATTGTATAAAATTCGCCAAATTAGGAAATTCCTCAGTCCTGAGTCCACGAAGACTCTTGTCCACGCATTTGTGACTTCGCATTTAGACTATTGCAACTCCCTTTTATTTGGCGTACCCAAGTACCAGACAGAGCGTCTTCAGAAGGTGCTTAACGCCGCTGCTCGACTAATTTTTAGGATTCCCAAGTTTCACCACATCTCGTCCGCCTTATATAATCTTCACTGGCTTCCTGTGGCTTATCGCGTCCATTTTAAGTTGTTACTTTTAATTTATAAAGCTTTAAATAACCAAGGCCCACTATACATAAAAGAATATCTGCAGCCACCCAGTGTCAAGGGTCATCAGCTACGTTCCTGCGATCAGGGTCTCCTTAAGGTCCCAAGAACTAACTTTAAGACCTTTGGTGATCGTGCCTTTGCCCGTTCTGGACCTTTTTTGTGGAACGAACTGCCGCTTGAAATTCGAAACAGTCCAAGTGTAACGATTTTTAAGTCAAAGCTTAAGACACATCTATTCATGCTGGCTTACAGTTTGTTTTGATATTTTGTCGTTTATCATTTTAATATTTGTAGTTAATAATGTTGTAAAGCGCTTTAGAATATTTTATAATTTTAGCGCTTTAGAAATACATTTGATAATAAAAATTAACGGTAAAAAACTACGACGTTTCGAAGTCTGCATGACCTCATTATCAAGTAAAATGTTAAAACTGATGTAAAATTGTAGCTCAGAGATTATATACAAATAAAATGTGATCATCGCTGAAAAAGCCTTTAAAAACAACTGGTTTAATGAAACGCATGGTCTCAACCTCACAAAGACAGGTCTTACCGAACTTTTAAGAATAGCAACCAAAGATCAGCTATTTCAGTTCGACGGTCAACTTTACGAGCAGGTGGACGGTGTGGCCATGGGCTCGCCCCTGGGACCCCTTATGGCAAACGTTTTCCTGTGCTCCATTGAAGAACAACTGGATCGCAACAACAAGTTACCAAGTTTCTACAAAAGGTACGTCGACGACACATTAGCCACGATGCCAAATATTCAAGCCGCAACAGCCTTCCTTTCAACATTGAACGACTGCCATCCTGCCATACAGTTCACAATGGAAATTGCTGAAAACAACAAGCTTCCATTCCTCGGTATGATGATTGAGAAAAACGGTTGCCACCTGACAACAAGCGTATATCATAAACCAACTGATACAGGACTGCTCTTACATTACCAGAGCCATGTCGATCAGCGTTACAAAAGATCTCTGCTGAATACAATGCTGAACCGAGCTTACCGCCTGTCATCAACGAAAGAATCTTTTACGAAGGAATGCCTGCATCTCAAGCGGATGTTTACTGAGCTTAAGTACCCAGTGAAACTCATCAACTCAGCTATCGCCTGGTACACGAGTTCTACGATCCAAAGCCGTCACGAAACCCCAACTGAACTTGACGCGGCTACACAAAAACCTGTCAGAATAACTTTACCATTTAAAGACCAAAAATCGGCCGACACAGTAAGACATCAGCTGAAAGATCTTGGCCGGAAAATCGGAACTGACCTACAACCAGTTTTCACGAGTCGTAAGATCGAGGGAAAGCTCAAGATACAAGAAGAGAAGCCCGCTTTAATTAACCACCAATGCGTTGTTTACACTTTTAAATGTGATTCGTGCGATGCGGATTATATCGGTTATACCACACGCCATCTTCATCAACGCATAGAAGAACATAAAGCCTCTGTCATTGGCAAGCATCTGAAAGAAGCCCACAGTGTAGCGTCCACTAGCCTAGAGGAAATGTTTTCCGTTCTCAAGAAATGCCGCGGAAAAATGGACAGCCTAATTCACGAAATGCTATTCATTCGCGAACAAAAACCAAAGCTAAACACGCAGTCTGACTCAATACGTGCAAAAGTATTTATTTAAACATATACTGCACGATCTGACATGCTAAACACCAATAACAATGAACGCTCATTATTCTAATGAAGTTATCACATTTTATTTGTATATAATCTCTGAGCTACAATTTTACATCAGTTTTAACATTTTACTTGATAATGAGGTCATGCAGACTTCGAAACGTCGTAGTTTTTTACCGTTAATTTTTATTATCAAATTTAGCGCTTTAGAAATGTAAATTATTATTAAATTATTATTATTATTATTCATTTAAAGCAATGACAGAAGAATTGACCGCACTTCTTACCCACACGATTTTGATTTCCATATGGCGCATTTTTAAATTGAATCTCGAGATTTTCTATGGAAGCATTAATTTTTCCTTTCACCGCTCGATGATCGGTTTAGAATCTTGTGTCATCCTCTGAGCAAATCAGATGCACGCTAACTAAACCCGACAATTAACGACGTGATGTCTCGTGTTTTTCCACGCTTCAGGCACTTTCCACGTTTTCAGTTTGCACGCTTTCACCTTGGGTTTTTCTTGGTCCTGCGTGTTTTTTGTTCGTTTTGATTAGCCTTTGGGTTAATCTTGTCGTTGGTTATGCAACTTAAAATAGATTTGAATTCTACGATTGCTTTATCCTCTAAACCCCTTTTTTCTAAGCATAATATTTTTTCACTTTACTCTTTTTATAAATTCCATGTTGCCTGTTTTGTATTCTCACATTTTAATAACCTTTTACCTGCTCGTGTTTCCTCGATGCTTCATTTTAATTCTGAATATCACAATTATTTGACTCGTTCGCGTTTTAACCTGCATAAAACCTGTCATAAGTATCAATTTGCTATCACTTGGCAAGCTCCTATTTAATTGGAATGATATTCCATTATCTTTTTGGTCGCTTTCTTGATCTAGAACGTTACCTTGGACCATCCGTTTACAAATCGTAATACCAGGTTTTCTCCTATCTTTTACAGTTCGTAACCATTTTTGTAACTCCAGCACAAAATCGCCAGATCTTGTATCATTTCTTTTCTTTACGTTTTGAATTTTTGTACAAGAACTGAGACACGCTTATGCGCATTAATTTTAGTGGTAATTTTCATTTCGGGATGTCACGGATTCATGAGTCAAACTAAACAAACTCGTTTTGATACAGTGACTCGCTTAAACTATTTTTCCTCCAATCCTTTTAAAATAAACTCATCAATCTTAGCATCGTACAAAATTCCGCGAATCCTAAATGTTAGTCTAGAAAGAAAATTTGAATTTGAATATTTTTTTTGTGTCGTTGGATTTTGCTGATTCGGCGTTTGAAAAGAAATATTAATTTTTTAGTTATCTCATTTGACTGTTCCGTTGTTCCTTAATTTAATCGTTCGTAAGCCGCCAAAGCTGAAAACCACCAAGTTTCAGAAAAACTCTCAAATAACTTATAGGCCTTGGCCGATAAATGTAAATGAAAGAAAGCTTTTATAACAATCTATGCCGCAGATATCCGGAATAAAAGATTATACAGCGCTGTTTATTTTATTTCTGGAATCGCGAAAAAACGCAGAGGGATAATATAATGATTGATTCTGTTGAATTTTGTAATAGATCAATCCTCTTACACATATGCAAATGTGAGCATTGGCTGTCACGACATCAATATTCCTATTCATCTCTTAACTCAAAGCCGCCTGGGCTTTCCAAACCAACGATTGGCAAGGTAAGAATGTTCACTTCAACTCTCAGCTTGTATTTCCTTTCATTTCTAGTGGAATCTACGGTCTCTCATCCAGCTATACAATTGACCCATTGAGCTAAACGTAACCTGAACTCGAACGATTTCTCATGGAATCCTTGTTTAGTATATTGATATTGAAGTGTTGTCATTTTCCCTCTGTAATTTACCAGTATGCCAAGGTCAGAGAGAAAGATTCGGGTAAAAAAACCGGCCCGATAGTTTTTCAAATTGTTTGCTGAGCTAGAACAACTTCCAATCACTTACCTTTACACTTTGTTCGTATATTTTCCCAACAAAAGGCTGTACAAGTTGTGAGGTCTTCTGTCACCCCGACGAAGTTTGTCTATGAACTGTGACCCTCAAATCAGCGGTTAATCAACAGCGAGGATATCACCCTACCGGAAATAATCAAGCTATTATTCGAAATCATGCAAACACTATGGTGTCACGAGGGTATACTAGACATCCAGCGCCTCAAACTCGCTGTTTTAAGCTGTGGATCATGGGGTGGAAAATCCCCCCGCAATATGGCCTTGATTTAGAACCCTTAACACCCAGAAGTAACATGTATTAACATGTAACTTCTCCCTTTAATATCCATACATTATTTAGTAAACAGAAAATGAGAATACTCAAATTTTTCAGATAAAAGTTGTCATTTTGATCCAACAACAAATTCTCATAACTAATTTAAAAGAAAATGTGTAGCAACTAGAGGGAAGAATAAAAAAAAATAGTTCTTGGGGGTTTAAGAGTTAAAACATTCGACCTTCTATCGTAAATGTTGTATTATTGTAAATCAACGTAACTAAAAAGCGTTTAACCCGGATAAATCAGCCGAAGCAAGGTTGACTTTTTTTTGTCACGATATTTCTTTCACGTAAAGACTATTCAGACCCCTGCATTGGAAAACTGGAAGTTGTAATGACCCTTTGATGGCTTTTTTTTCGTTTTCGACCATCAACAACACTACAAGACTGTCAGCGTTGACAGCGAGCTTGCCAGGATATCACTTGTGCACACGCAAGTCCGATCGTCCAACAGCGGATGAGAATTTCAACTAAGATTATTTCTCTGTGGTTCCGGTACAAAACACCTCGTGAAATTTCCAGAAGGATGACTGAGCTTCTTTCAGTCAAGCACTAGGAGTTAGCACATTATCTTGCAGATCATCAAAATCGAGTAGAAGTCGGCTTCTGCACGAACTTGAAACTGATCCAGACACGTGCTTCCGTAAAAGTACGTGGCTTCTCTCCAGAAAATAAAGTCCGTGCCTATGTGGTGCATTTTTTAAAGGGATCGGAACCCAAATTGAAAACCACATGGAAAAGTACAGGAGGCTTTTCATCCAGCTACCCTCAGATAATATTTTCAGAATATTATATTGAGGAAGAGAAAAAGCCCCGTCTGGTAAGGAATGTAGCTCTTGTGGTTTGGGTTGAGGACGTGGAAAACAACTAAGAGAATATCTCCTTACTAACCTGGCCTGTTCGAGCTGTACTGTGGCAGTACGGTTTACGACCGTTTCCGTGGAAACGGTACGGTCCGTATGGCAAAATCCCGACCGAGTAAGAACCAATCAGAACTCTCGGATTTATCTCAGGACTGCCTTGCCATATCGGATATAATTTGGATACATCAACAAAGCTGAAATGGTAAATAAGCCACCGTAACGATTACAAAAGCTGACGTTTCGAGCGTTAGCCCTTCGTCAGAGCGAAAGACGAAGGGCTAACGACGAAGGGCTAACGCTCGAAACGTCAGCTTTTGTAATCGTTACGGTGGCCAATTTACCATTTCAACTTTGTTGATATATCCAAATTATTTCGTTACCCCCACCGACGCAGCCCCTTACAGTTTCTTTAGAAACTATCAGCCTTTGCCATATTGTAGTTTGTATAAATTACATGTTACCTTTTAGTATACAATTGATTTCGGCAGATATTCAGAAGAACAGGAAAATACACTGTACGTTGTTCCCTCACGGAACCCTTAACACTCCAAGACGTAGGTATTCGCTTTACATCTTTACATTAGGCATAGAGCTGCCATTGCATGGAATTCACTTCCTGATTCGATCAAAAAGTCTTCTAGCTTAGAATGTTTTAAAAAAAGACTTAGATCTAGTAAGGACTTAATTAATTCTATAAGTTATAATAAGGAATCTTCCATGATAAGAAATAGGAATGAGGAATTTCTTTATTAATCTCATCTTAATCAAATCATACCTAAATTTTTAAAACTTTGACAATTATTTTACCTAGTTCTTAACTATATTCTTAAATTGTAGTTCATAGTCCTATCTATTTATATTTGTACTATTATTATTACTTATTGTTTAATTTCTGTTGACTTTCTATTTATTCACATGTATACACCTTAGTTTTTAAATAGTAGATAGGCAGGTCCACATCGGGACTTCAGTCTTGCGTTTTCTGTAACCTGCGTTATCAAATAAACTATGTATGTATGTATGTATGTATCTGTAGTGAACTTCTACACTCGGCTGCTTAATTCAATTTATGACGTCACAAACCCTTGGATTTAAATGGTAAGGGTTCGTGCACGATCAACACAACGGTCAAACACTGCGCATGCACGAGAGTTTAAAAATAATAAGAGGGATTTCCGAACACGTTTCTAGCGTAAAGTGAGGAAGAAAAGGTTTAATTCCTAACTTTTCCAATGTTTAAGACAAATGAATGAAGGATTTTGGAGAAAGATTAAATCTTAGTCTTCTTTTATTTTCAGATATCCCAACAGTTTTTAACGTGGACTCTGCAAATGACAGAACCTTTATTTTGCCCTTGCAGATTATCCAAACAGTTTTTAACGTGGACTCTGCAAGTGACAGAACCTTTCTTCTGTCCTTGCAGATTAAACAACAATTTATACAACGAAATGCACATGTGCAGTCATTTGACCGTTGTGTTTGCACGATCTGGTACTAAGAGGGCCTAGCTAGAAACTAGCTTATGCTATGAGTGGATCTCTTTTTACGCTTGAAGATTTTTGCCACGCTTTTGGGAAATGAGCCCGCAAGAGTCGGTAAAAGTTCTGCTGGGGGTCTGGCACCAACCCATGGCAAACCTCTCCCCATGCAGTTGGTCTCAAATCTTTCCGCGACCGGAGTAACGCGCGAGCCACAGCAGCAACAACGAGAGCCTGGTTTCCATATCGCTGTCTTTTTCTGCCCTTGTCACCTTTGTCAGTTTAAATTTGAAATGCTAAAGTGCTCTCACGGCCGCACAGGTGCAAATTCTCGACTGATGCACGAAAGCTCAAGCGGAGTTCCACACTTTAAGCCAAGTAGCCCAGGACTAGCTTGGTTTTATTCGAAAATCGCATATCTGAAAAGGTATGGATTTTCCTCATTCAGACTGTAAAAACCTGCGCTGAAATAGTACTAATAATACTAATTGAAAATTGCGGCAGTCATTACTTTGGTGCCAACAAGTAATTTCAACGCATGAGTGAGTGAAAGATGGGATACCCCTCGCCGATCAAAATAACTTCAGCTTAGTCATATGAGAATATCTATGTGTCTCGTTTTCTCTGTTTTGGTCAGATCATGGAAAATTTTGTTCCTAAGTGGCGCGTAGATGAAACAAGTACGGAAAACTAAAAATCAATTTCAGAGCCGGTTGGTTTATTGTTTGGAAAGCTGCAACACACCTGTCATAGCCGGCAAACAAAAGCAACTTTTTCATATAAATTTGCATTTTAAGGAAAGCAAATTCGGGGTGACTCTCGGTTCTAATAAGATTTTCATAATTCTGAAAAACACCGACAGCAAAAAGACCCTAAAAATGAATCGCTCAGGGGCTCTCGCCAAACCGTTTAATGTTTGATATTCAAGTCGGCGACCCTTTACCTTGAGTAAATGAAAAAGGCAAATAAACACTTCACGTTTAAAAACCCACTGACCGGCATCGACAGCGATTTTCAAGGCTTTTGATGAAATAAATATATTTTTGCGCTGATCCAACCACCGTGCAAAGCTTCGTGATACCACAGCCGTTGTTCTTCAGAAATGCAGTCCTTCGCCTCATTATGGCCCACCTCCTACTTCTACGATCAAAGTGTTTTCCTTGTAAAATTTCTATTTTAAGCGTAACTTCCTCGCGTGAAGTCGAAGCTACTTTCTAATTAGATTTACCGCAGAGTAAGATTGTCAGCTTCAAATCAGGGAATACAGTGGGAAAAAGTAAATGGTTCGCGCCTAAAAATTATTTCGAATAGAAGAATTGCGTTTAACACTTGTGGCCGTGTAAATTTGCTTAAAGAAAAGAGTATAAGCACTCATCGATATATTAAGTGATAACACAGTCATGGAGACTTACCATTCAAGTTGACGAATAATTTCATCATTCTATAATAGTCTTAGGAAAAGAACATTAGACTGTGCGTTCGTTTGGAGGTAGAAATTCAGTTTGATCTTGGTGACTACATTGATTTAGTCAGTCGCGCAACCCCAAATTTATTTTTAGCCTCTTAAAGATTAGATATATGACTTGAAATTGGTGCAAATGAAATTGAGGGTCTGATTTCTCATACAGAACTGGACTTGGAATTGGTAAAACAATGAAATAAAATTTACCTTCTTTTCAGCTGGTTTGTCGCTGAAAAATTTACCGTCGACGAATATTCCTGCCAAAACTGACAACACGGACTTGAATCACATGCTAAACTGGTGTTCTTGCTCTAGCAAGTTATCATCATACCAGAGACAAAGAAGACAATTGTGTGGTGTGTTTTCTATCCAATAGCAAGCGAGTGTGGTATAATGTCCATTTTTAAAGTGAAAGGAAGCAGCTTTTAAAGCGGAATAAAGACAAAAATAGATTAATGATAAACATATGATGAAAAGGTGTTTTTTGTTACTAAGATTGATATCGCGCCAAGATAACAGGCAGTCCAAGTGTTCGGGAGGCTTACTCGTGTACTACAAAGTTAAGCATGGTTAGCCAGGCAGATCCGTTAACAGATTGGTGTTGTATTCTGGTTAACAAATAGCTACTGATTTTCACAAATCGCCAGCTCCCATGAAAGAAAAAGGAAACAAATAAACCGCTTCTCGTTACGGCGTTTTGTATACTGTAAAGTACGGCTCTAATAGACATAATATGATCAACAACTGCAGCACTGGGGGAGCGTCAGCAGTGGTTGTGAAAATAAAATTTAGATTTTATTGCAAGTTATTCATATTGTAGAATATAAACAACAGCTGTTGCCCATTTCCCCTGCCAAACTTGTTTACATCTGTCCATGCAAAATAATGATGTTTCATGTGTGTTACTGTAGCCGAGTTGATATTCAGTTCATTTTGTCACGGGCCATCTAGTAGAGATTAATGTAAATATTTCTTGGCAGTACATCATTTAGGCGTGAGGAACGGGGTGCGCGATGCTTGATAGTCTGGCTTTGAACCATGACACCGCGCAAAGCGTCTTCGAAGAAACGGACAGCCTGACATGTGATTCGAATAATATGATCATGGGAAACAAAAAACAAAGTCACAGATTAGCTATTGGCCAGTTCAGTAATAACAACAACAAATTGCAAAGAAATGATAATCGAGTAAATAAATGAATGAAAGCAGAAAAATACCGAGACACCAATTTGTATACCAGCTAAACAAATTTCACCCTTTATATTCGATGAACTCGGCGCTAGGTCCCTGATACAAATATATTGTCCATTATTTCATTGTAGACTTTGAAATATGAAACTGCCGTTAATATCGCTAGCTGTCTACTTCTTAAGACAGTGACATAACTTATGTTAATAGAACACCAGAATACCACTGAATACTTGTCATTGACAATATAGCGCAACAAGCAAGTTTAGATCTGAACTGAAAGTCCTTGCAATTCGTCTTCGTGACAATGAGATTTCTTTATCTATTGATTGGTGCCCAATCTTAGCGGAGCTTCAAAAAAGAGGAAGGCAAAGATAATAGATAATCAGTGTAAAAAAAAATGGAACAATTTTTTTTTCCCAAGTGGGTTATTGTTTTGTCAAAGACGAAAGCAACTGATTGGTTCAGATTTCAGTCTTTTGAAACCTTCGTTGCACATGGCATTAGGTAAACAACATTTTAACTTTCGATTTGGACAATTATAGAACACCTTAGTTTCTCTTTTGGCTACAAGCAATTTGTTAGGGATTTCACACGATCGGGGGGGGGGGTACTCCCTTATAAGGGCTTAATGGGGATGTGCTGCCAGCCAGGGTATGTTTTTCGAGATTTTTGTCTTAAACAGGGTATCGAATTTATCATTTTTTGTCTTAATCAGGGTATCGATTTATCAATTTTTGTCTTAAACAGGATATCTTTTCTTGGAAGATAAACAGCAAAATTTTTACAAGCTCTAATTTTAATTAATATTGAATTCCGTTTATTTTGGCATTGATACCAGGCACATTAAATGTCTTAAACAGGGTATCAAAAATCGGAATTCTGTCTTAAACAGGGTAGGAAAATCAGCGATATTTGTCTTAAACAGGGTCAGGGAATGAGGGGCCGCGCCGCACCTCCCCACCCAGGAATATCTCGAGTTCCCCCCCGGGCATACGATACCTTGTTTTGACATATGGTTTGGTTTGTGCTTCGTGTGCGTACTGTATATCTAGATATGAATGCAACCAGGAGGTTTGGAGAGCACTCAAGAACTTAGAATTGCTCTCAGCTCGGCTGCACCTCAAGCAAGCCTTACGCTTCTCTCGTGCTATCCAAACTTCTTGCGTGCATCAATATCTCGATATACGCACAGGTTGAAGTATGAACCAATTTTTTTAATAACCGTTATTACGTAATTGAATCTGTGCGGTCATGCCGCTTCTACACCGTCGTCCTTTAGTAGGTAAGAGATCTCTCGTGTTTGTCAAAAATGAGCTGAAATCACAAAGCTGGAACGAATCTCTACAGAGTACGCTTGGCATACACAAATGGACTCCCTATGTGACAAAATTTGTAATTTGTCGGGCGAGCAAACTTCAAACGAACACTGAAAAACGGACGCTTAGAAGTGAAAGCTGCATCCCCCGAAAGTCGAGCAATTTTGAAAGTAGAAATATAATAAAACTCCCTCAAATCCCTCTAAATTTGCAAGAGAGTCTAGTAACATATGGTGTACGCTTTCTTTACCTCTCTTTTTGACCCAGTATATGATGGCTTCTCTCAGCTTTAGGTCAGATCCAGCAACACGCAATGAAAGGTCTAACCGGCTTCGGATAAGCAAATCTGTTTCCGTGATTTTACCAGCGAGCGTTGTCCGTGACCCTCGATAGCAGCCGTACTGATTTATAATAATATTTATAATAGCCTCCCGGCTAGCTCAATACACCCTGCCCTTCTCACGCAGCGCTATCTTGGATTCCATGTCGCACCAAATCGAGGCTGGACGGGCATAAACTTTGGGGGTGTGTTACACTAGTGTTACAGTAGGGATATATGACAAGTAAGCATGGCCCACGATCATTGCTCTGTTAACTTCTGTACGCACGACAAGAGAAATCAGAGTGGCAAGAATTTATCTTTTTTTCAATTTTCCTTCAAATTCTTTATTGAGATCGAAATGGATTGCCGCTATAAAGCGAGATGAAGGGCTAGATTTTGAGGTAAGAATCGAGCCGTAACCGGCGAGTTGTCAGACACAGCATAATATCTGAAAAAATGGTACGCATGGCGTGAATCACGAAACTGTTCGAACAAAATATTTCCATCTTGAACAATAACCTGAACAACTCGTCAATACCGAAACTTACCTTCGATATCAAGATGTAGCCTTCGCAGAAATTGCTGTAACCACGGGTTATTACTTTCTTTGGGACCTTTCCATCTTTCTCGAGCAATTTCTCAACGAAAGTTGAATCAAAATAGGGAATATTCTTGAGAGATTTCGACCACGTAACAGAAGCTACAATCTCAGCCATAGTGAATTGTACAATGTACAAAAATTTGCCAAACACGCGAACTATAGTGAACATTCTCCATTCTTCGAACTTGAGGCGGCAGGTCACGATCTGTTTATCTCAGCGAACATTAGCATCTGAAATATTTTCATATTCATCATTTGCAGTCAGTATCAACCTTGTTTCCTCCAGCATTCTTTCCAGTTTAGAGATTTTATCAAAGTAATGTTCGAGTTTCCGGTAATATTCAATATTCAAACAACTGAATACAGTTCTCGTTTCGAGTTAAGCATTTTTTAATATTTGGCGGAATGAAAACAATTCATTTCGAACGAGTTCTAGAGGGCTCTGAAGTTTTGAAGACGTGAGGAGATTTTTCACAAATCTGATAAACTCCTTGGCGACCGCCTTAGCCGTAGTGTACGTTTATGGAGGAGGGTGAATAGGGGTATGCAAATCCGCCGATCCGCTACGATTTGATAACCAAATCGGTCAGTTTGTTAAAAAAAAAATTGTTAAATCCCAATCCGTTCGCTACTTGCCTCGAAAAAAGGTGAAAAACACACGTTAAGCTGTTGTGTCTTAGCTTGGCAATGGCTTTCCCATCGAGCGAATTGCAATCGGTGGGGTATAGTGTCACGGATAAGGCCCGGGGGAACTCCCATATGAAACAAACGGGGATGCTCGTCGGAAATTTTAAATTTAATCCCTAAAGGAGACCATCTGGGCGTGGCTTAAGCAAATTTTGACCCCTAAAAGAGACCGCTCCTGTTCATGCATTGTCTCTTTGGCACTTGGTAAAATAGAAAACTAGTTAATGTTGAGGTAATACCGTAAACGAAACAAGTTAAAAAGAAAATTTCAATTGTTTCTCTTCGCGTAATTCTCTATTTCTTCGCGGAACCCTAAACGAGACGTTGGCGGCTTAAAATATTGGCGCTTTGCCTGGAACACCCTTAGAGAGACCAAAATCCAAAATTTACACCCCTAAGCGAGACGACGAGCATCCCCGTCTGTTTCATAGGGAGTCCCCCCCCCCGGGGGATAAGGGCGCGAACACAGCAGACGTCCCAGTGCGTTACTATTTCCCTGGTGTGTGACATGCAGAGTCTCGTCCGTGACAAAAAATTTACACCTACTCAGAAAACAACGCATTTCTGACGATCGTTCAGATCCACAATCCGAAATTCCTCACAAGCAAAATCCAAAATCCGGACCTAAAAAATTGACAAAACCGCGAACTGTTGCAATTTCAGAATCCGCAAATCCGTTAAAATGTTTGCTCTAAATCCGAAATCCGGGCAAAACAATTCTCAGAATCCGCCGATCCGTTAGCCTATTCACCCCCCTCTTTATGGTGTGTATTGTTCCACCATGATTATACTTACCCAGTTTGCAATGCTTGAATTTATTTTTGTTTGGCTGTGTCTGAAAACTTCCTATATTTAGAAAAAGTTACTGTCATCAATCAAGTCTAACTTTATCAACGACTTTATACTGCTAATCATCAAAGAGCCCTATCGCGTTTTGTCAGAATTTGAACTGGGAAAACAACTCACCGTTTCCATTTTCAGTTTGCCTGATGGCCTTCTGTTATGGAACGCCATAACTGTCTTATGATACTTTTGGTCATAATATTCGGTGCTTACATTCTTATACTGGGTGCTTACATCCTTAGATTCGGTGGTTAAGTCATTATATTCGGTATTTGGACCAAGTATCCCCCAGGGTCCTCTCCATGATTGGTGACCCTGTTATCCACAGTCTTTTACCAATCTTCAGGAAGAGTATATGTGACGCATCTTTCGCTTCAAGCTGGAAATTATCACATGTTAACCCCATATTTAAGAAAGGCTCACCAACAGAAGTGAACAACTACAGACCTATCTCCCTCCTCAGTATCCCTGGGAAAATCTAAGAAGATGTTGTCAGTGATACCCTGAACAACCATTTGCACACACAAGGCTTGTCATCTCATAGACAGTGGGGTTTTCGGAAAAATTATTCAACTGAAAGCCTCTTACTTCACCTAACAGAGACCTGGAAAAATGCGCTGGACAAGGGCCTTAAAGTGGGCGTGCTTTTTATTGACTTTCGAAAAGCATTCGACACAGTGAACCACACCATCCTTCTAGAGAAGCTAAAGGCAATTGGGATATCTGGCGATTTGCATTCGTGGCTTACCGATTACATGTCTGCACGTAAACAATTTGTCCAAATATCAGGATATCAGTCCGAGCCCAAAACCATCACACGTGGAGTTCCCCAAGGCTCAATACTAGGGCCAAAATTATTTTCAATATTTGTAAACGATCTTCCAGAATCAATAACTAGTGGTGAATTATTTATGTTTGCCGATGATACCACTATTTTTACAATTGGAAACAACATCGACGATATCATCTTAACACTCCAGTCTGTACTAGACCAGCTGTACACCTGGTGTCAATCAAACAGATTAATCGCCAACGAATCGAAATCTGAAGCCATGATAATTTCTAGCCAGAACTTTATTGGCCTCCTGCCACGCTTGGCCTTTGGTAATAGCTTTATTGAGTACAAATCATCATCTAAATGTCTTGGGGTGACAATTGACAACAAGCTATCATGGCAGGAGCACATAAAGAACGTTTGTAAGTCATTCAGCAACAAAGTCGCAGTACTGAATCGGATAAAGTTTTTACCGATACCAACCTTAGAAAACATTTATTATAAAACTATTATCCCTAGCGTTTTGTATGGCATTATAGTCTGGGGGTCTTGTTCTTCAACCTTGACGGATGATATTGATCGAATTCATTTAAGAGCTACTAGAATTATTTACAACCTACCCCATAGCATCCACAGTGATGACATCATGAACGCTCCACACTGGAACTCTATTGTTTCATTTTACATCAGGAGACTTTTAGTTATTACGCACAATATCTATCATGGAAATAGCATCGAGCCTCTAAATGACTTAATAGTGAAATCCGAGACTCCTTATGACTTAAGAAAATCCCTAACAGTTAAGGTTCATAGACCAAGAACAGAAATGGGAAGATCTTCGTTTAAGCACAGAGCTGCACTATCCTGGAACCTCCTTCCCGAAGACATGAAGAACAGTTCAAACTTAACTTCCTTCAAGAGAAAACTCAGGGAAAATAAGAGAATTCTGAAATCTATCAGTTTTGCTAAAGCTTCCTGCAGCGTTTCCTACAAATCTGTTGACTTTACTCCGTATTGTTATTAATATTTATTTCTTTTAATTGTCATTATTTACATGCCATTTTCGGTCTATTCACTTAGGTATTTATTAATTGATAGTTTAATTGATGCAGGTCCACATCGGGACGTAATGTCTTGCCTATCCCTCAACCTGCTTTATTAAATAAAGTATGATGATGATGATGATGATGATGATGATGATTTACTTCATTATATTCGGCGCGTACTTCGCTATATTCGGTGCTTACTTTTTTATATTCGGTGTTTACTTTCTTATATTCGGTGCTTAAATCATTATATTCGGTGTTTACCTCATTATATTCGGTGCGTACTCCGTTATATTCGGTGCTTACTTTATTACATTGGGTGCATACTTCGTTATATTCGGTGCTCATTTTATTATACTGGGTGGCTTATTCGTTCAGTGTTCACTTCATTATATTCGGTGTTCACTAAATTATATTCGGTGTGCACTTCATTATATTCGGTGTTTATTTCATTATACTCGGTGATTAAATCATCCAGTTCGGTGCTTCCGACAACTGGTGAGCACTTCATTATCTTCGGTCCTACCAACATTATACGCGATGGTAAAATCATTATCTTCGGTGCAAACTTCGTTATGATCGTCACCAGGCTCCCAAAAACATTGTTCGCGGTAGTAACCCCACAATGCAATTCTGCGATTTCCCGCGTATTTTCAAAGTATTATGAAAATGGCGGAAAAGACTGCAATGGCCTCCATTCTGAAGCGACAAAACTTAAGTAATCTAACAGAAGTATTTGAAAAGAACAAAATCACACCTGATTTAGTTCCTCTGTTATCGGCAAGCGAAATGAAGCAGCTGGGTGTAAGTAATAGTTCTGACATGATGAGTTTGCGAATGGAATGTTCAATCCACGGAAAACGGAAGCCTCAAAGAAATCGTTTAGGATCTGGAGCTCCAGAACTCAACAAACCAAAATCAATACTAGAGAATCATCTAGAAGAGGGTTTCAAGAGTTGCTGTGAACTAAAAAGAATGATCTTAATGAAAGTACTGTATTTAAAAACTGCTTTGAAGGGTTAATAATCAATATCCACTCTTTACCCAATTTTTATTGATGCGTTGAGGTTGCAGCGGTTTGTAAGATATCAAAAAGGAGTTCATGACAGGTCATTTACACTAGATGTCACTATAAAGGAAAGAGCCTATGTAACAACAAAAGTTGCGTTTCAGTGCCAGGTTCTAGTAGGACCCTTCTGCATGGCCAACTTAAACTAGGTTTTTGAAGGAACGATTCAAAGGAACGATTCGAAGGAACGATTCGTTCTCGTCGAAATACTGCAACGAGCGCTTCAAGTTTAGTTTCGTCAAGATGTCTTCCATTTTTTCGCGCTCAACAAAGCTGTACAATTAGGAGCCTGGTGACGATCATAACGAAGTTTGCACCGAAGATAATGATTTTACCACCGCGTATAATGTTGGTAGGACCGAAGATAATGAAGTGCTCACCAGTTGTCGGAAGCACCGAACTGGATGATTTAATCACCGAGTATAATGAAATAAACACCGAATATAATGAAGTGCACACCGAATATATTGAAGTGAACACTGAACGAATAAGCCACCCAGTATAATAAAATGAGCTCCCAATATAACGAAGTATGCACCAAATATATTAAAGTAAGCACCGAATATAACGGAGTACGCACCGAATATAATGAGGTAAACACCGAATATAATGATTTAAGCACCGAATGTAAGAAAGTAAACACCGAATATAATAAAGTAAGCACCGAATATAACGAAATACGCGCCGAATATAATGAAGTAAATACGAATATAATGATTTAACCACCGAATATAAGGATGTAAGCACCCAATATAAGGATGTAAGCACCGAATATCATGACCAAAAGTATCATAAGACAGTTATGGTGTTCCATATTCTGTGCCTAAGTAATTAACACCACATATGGTCAGGCAGGTAAGGCACTTGTAAAATCCCTCAATATCAACACGCGCGGCTCCTTCAGAAAAACAAACAGACAAAAAAAATCAATGGGATCCCACCTGGATAGAGTCCCAACGGGGTCTATGGAACCTCCTAGGGGTTGGGTCCCGTCAATCCCTCCGGAATCCCCGGAGTCTCGATTGTGATCCTACCTATTTTAGTGGATATTCACTCTACAGTCTACACATGGAATCCCAGGTGAGATATTAACCATCCAACACAAAATCCTAGTTAACATTCCACATAGCACTCTTCTGAAAGTTTGGTCTCCATCTTTGGGAAACTGCTCTTCACTCCATATTGCTTTCATTGGACACTGAATGCATAATTAATGTATGGGGTTCTATGGAATTCTTGCCGAGTTCTCTTCTATGATTTCTGTATTACAGCCACCAGTACATTATGTTTTCAGTTCTTACCGTGACACAGTGGAAGACAGGAAAAAGCGATGTGCACCGAGCAACCATTACGTGTTATTAACCCAGAGGGCATCGTGCAATATTCAAGATGGCGGCCGCGGGTTGAAGTGGCTGTAAGAGCCTTCTTTGGAAAACGATATGACAGATCTATTAAGAAGTACATTTGGAACATTTTGAGCGCTATTTGTTTTATGGCAATTTTTTTATGACAGATCTATTATGAAGTACATTTGGAACATCACAGGCGGCCAAAGCTCTCTTTGAGAACCACACAAGGAACACAATTTGCATATTTATAAGGATTTGTATGGGATTTTCTACAAGATATCCACAGAGAGAGTTAAGAGAGAAAATATTAAATAAAAATGGCTTACCTTGTTCCATACGTGTGTCGTTTGCTCCTGGTGTCGTTATTTTACCAATTTTACTTGATTTAAGCGGTTTTTTTTAATCCTGGTTTCTAGTCTACCACATAAAGGGAAGACAAGGCCAAACACTTCTGTCCGGACAGCCTGCCGAACGAAGTAAAAAAACCCAAGCTAAAATGTACCCACGGCCACAAATCCACCGCAGAATTCAAGGGCAAAGGTTGATCTTTCATTTCAATTCTCTAGCCACACAATCTCAGCCCGGCGATCGGCGCCAGGCAGCTCTTCGTGTCCTCGGTGAAACGCTAAAACGATGGTAGACGTCTGCGTATATTTGAAACACAACACAACGACAGTTGAAATCGGCTTGGTAACCTCGTTATGTTGGCAAACCAAGACTCGCGGGAGTACTAGACCTCAACTTGTCAACAACATCCTCTGGGATAACATACAGGCCTCGTCCCACACAATTAGTACCTGCGGTGGCCCAGAAGGCTCAACGCAAACAAAAAATATACTGCAGCAAATAAAAAAAATATACTGCAGCAAATAAAAAAATCAGAACGCAAAGAAAAAAGTACCGCAGCAAATAAAAAAATGCAACGCAAACAAAAAATACTGCAGCAAATAAAATATGCAACGCAAACAAAAAAAAAAGAAAACGCAAACAAAACAAATTGGAACGCAACGCCAAGGAAGACTGGGTAATAGTTCTTAGTTTCCCGCCAAAACAGCATGAACTGGAACTCGCTTTTGGCTATGGACGAAAGCGATCTGCGTAGGATTATAGAAGATTACTTTCATGAAGGGTATGAAAATAGAGTTATTATCGATTTTTTAAAGGAGCAGCATGGTACTGTCATAAGTTCGCTGCAAAGCATGGTTTCGGAAAGGTGAACAAGCAAAGGATAGAACGAGTGTTGGCGGGAAACTAAGAACTATTACCCAGTCTTCCTTGGCGTTGCGTTCCAATTTATTTGTTTGCATTTTCTTGTTTTTTTGTTTGCGTTGCATATTTTATTTGCTGCAGTATTTTTTGTTTGCGTTGCATTTTTTATTTGCTGCGGTACTTTTTTTCTTTGCGTTTTGATTTTTTTATCTGCTGCAGTATATTGTTTAGTTGCTGCAGTATATTTTTTGTTTGCTGCAGTATATTTTTTATTTGCTGCAGTATATTTTTTATTTGCTGCAGTATATTGAAATGAAAGATCAACCTTTGCCCTTGAATTCTGCGGTGGATTTGTGACCGTGGGTACATTTTAGCTTGGGTTTTTTTTACCTCGTTCAGCAGGCTGCCCGGACAGAAGTGTTTGGCCTTGTCTTCTCTTTATGTGGTAGAAAACCAGGATTAAAAAATCCGCTTAAATCAAGTGAAATCGGTAAAATAACGAAACCAGGAGCAAACGACACACGTATGGAACAATGTAAGCCATTTTTATTTAATATTTTCACTTTTAACTCTCTCTGTGGATATCTTGTAGAAAATCCTATACAAATCCTTATAAGTATGCAAATTGTGTTCCTTATGTGGTTCTCAAAGAGAGCTTGGGCCGCCTGTGGGAACATTTTGAGCGCTATTTTAAGAGTGGAGGTTCTCTATAACTGACTTCTAATAGAAAGACCAGAAAGTCTTCCAGAGCAGTTCACGTGCATGTGAAGTTTGCAGATTTAGGTAAAAACTGTCTAACATATGCAGACCGAGTCTTGCATGGGTAACTTCACACTTATGAGAGCAATTTTTTTTAACATGGCTTTTTTTCGCATATTCTTTCACATATCTTCACAGGTGTGCTTCCACGTCTATTTTGCATGTTGAACAAGAACTTTTCTAAATGTTCATGGATGTGAAACCCACAGATGCAGGTTCACATACAGAGTTTCTCTTGGTAAATTATTTTCGCATAACTTTCACCATTCTTAAATCTTGAGAAGTGGTTATCTACATGTGGGCAAGAAGGGATCCCACTCATACTGCTTGGAATCCCAGGTGGGAGGCAAGATCCCTGTTGCAATGACTTTAAGTCCTGGATGGGATCCTTCTTATTCAGCCTGGAATCTTGGGTGGGAGGCAGGATCCCAGGTGGGAAAACCCTGTCTCCCAGGTGGGACAGATGGGATACTGCTTATCCAGCCAGCAATCCCAGGTGGGAGGTGGGATCCCAGTCTGGATAACCTGTAACTCCCAGGCCAGGGATCCGAGATGAGATTGACAGGATCCTGCCTGAATCCCAGCTGCCTTTTTACCTGGGACATGAAATGTGATTCATGAGGTGTCATGTGCAATCAACATTTTCCTCTGGAACCAGGACTTTCTGTATTAAGATCCATGAAACTTGGGACAATGCCAGGTTTCTATTATCAGGGTATTGCAACTGTAATCATTACTCTATTTGTATCAAGGAGTCAGAGGTACTCTTAGCTCCCCCTAAACTCCATTCCCTGCTTATGTAATTTTAGGAGGAAGTACCAAAAGTACCAAATTTATTCCTCCCTTTGTTGAAATTCTTCTGTGGTACCAGAGGGTAACTATCTTGCCACCAAATAAACATTTTTGTTCCCACCAAATAATTTTGGATAACTGCTTCAACCCCCCCAATTTCTTTCTTTGATTTATTTGTTTCCAGTTAACAGTCTCCCCTGATACAAGGCATTTGTGATTGCTCTCAGAAGCCTTTGATTTAGTTTTGTTGTGGTAATTTTAATTGCTTCATAGTTTTGAGTGCCTTGTCTTCTGTGCTCACTTATTTTTCTTAAGCCTTTATCAACAACAACACTTTAATGCCTTTGAGGTCTCCACAATAAAGTAACCATAATTTCATTATGTCTTTATCATGTCAAACAAAAATCAGCTAAAACTAAACAAAAAACTTTAAGCCAAAGCTACGGAAAATGAGGCTTTTTTTTGGTATTTAATGCTTATCAATACATACATCACTAAGGTTTAAACCATTCAACATAAACAGGGCATGCTTTGAAGACTTTGAAAATGTGAACCCTTTCACTGCCAGAAGTGATTTGCAAGTTAGTAACTTCTTTCCTTAATATCTATACATCATCCTGCAAATAGTTACGGAGAATACTCAAACTTATCTCATCGAAGTTGCTCTCTTCATATTTAACCAAATGCTCATAATAAATTTACAAGAAAATATTGCGAGGCTATTGGAGAGAGTCATCAATCAGATCTTGGGAATTTAAAGGCCCATTTCCATCCGAGATCCTTTGCAGTCGTTTGCTTTTGTTTTGGAATCGCGCTATTGTTAAATGGCGAACTCTGATAGTCATTCACAAACACTATTAAAAAGAAAAACAATGATTTGGTGAAGAACACAGTAAACAAATTTTCAGCTAAATATTTGAGACTGAAAAATCATAAATCGAGTCTGTGTATAAATCTTGTACAAAGCTTACTTGATGTTGAAGGAAATTGTTCGGCTTCAGCACTAAATAAAATATAAACAAATAACCAATATTGGCCAAAACTGATTTACTTTACGCATTTCAATTATAGAATAATCACTTCTACAAATGAGATCGCTTACATACATATCTCAGGATCTCAAGTAAAAATCAGTCAAATAATTATTCTCATCTCGAAAAAATCTCCCCGGAGTCTCTAGTTCCATCGTAGGAACATTGCAATGACATTTCTGCAAAAGCACTGTCTGTAGTATTACCGAAACCCATGGTTGTTTTCCTTGCCCTCCATAACTCATACACAGACTCTCGAAGTCGATTAACCTTTGCCGAGCCGGGCAGACTCGGCCTTCCTCTAGACCGCTTCTTCGGTGGCATCAACTTTTCAAATGACGTTTTTCACCGTCATACATGTAAGAATTAAAAACTATTTACTGATATGGATACTACGATAGTTTGTTGTTCGCACATGATTCAAGATGGAACTTTGAAAACCCTAATTAGTAAGATGGAAGAAGATATCAAAGCGATTCCGCAACTACGAGGAAAATAGCGTATTTTTCATATATGAAAAATGATCCGTGCGCGCAAGGCATCTCGGTTGGAAATGGGTAAATCCAAAAAGGTGAAGGAAACAGGGAGGGGGCGAGGCTATTTATTCTACATCACTCTATCAGGACACTTCTGAGGAGTTGCATTTGATAGCTTAATCTTCCCAGACAGATATAAAAAAACAGTTCTAAAAATTACAAAAGATGCACAATCTGAAGAAACTCCAATTTTATTACTATGCAGTACATGAATGCACTTAGTCAAATCTAAAGAAGCATTCAAATGAGATTTGAAAAATCAACACAGATTTTCATGTCTTTGTATAGTTTCACTGATTTCTTAATGATGTAATGCAATGATTAAATGTCATTCTAAAAACATTTTAAATGCATTAACTTACAGTATCATTATGGATTATAAATATATTAGACTTTTTACTGAAATAAAAATGTGGTTTGAACAAACTTCAGCTCTTTTTCTAATTTATTTTTTGAACTAACAATTCCTTCTTAAAAAACTCAAAAAGAAATACTACATGGGTGAGACAACTGAGGCCAGTCAAAAAGTGCCAGTTGATTCCAGAGTTCCATTAGGATTTTACACACATTAAAGTTATCTTTTGTAATTTCAGTGCTTGTTCAAAAAATGTTAAAGTCAACTTCTGCTTAATAGCACTGTGATCATAACAACACCTGCTTCCCACTGATCTACACCTTGACCAAAATCTGTTGTTACCCACAAAAGTAGATTTCATCTATACATTTAACTATTAGAGTCTGACAATCCCTAAGATTGCTTTGTCTCTTCCATCTATATTGCTTGCAATAAAATTGCCTGACACAATTTAAGAGTACAATATTTTTTCCAAAGAGACACTGCAATGCTCCTGTCAGATTGTCGTAATCCTAAAGTAACCTTTAAAAACACAAATATAGAAAATAAAAAGCAAAGCTGGAACTTATGAAATCAAAAACAAGTTTTAACAACTTGTCCAGATTGTTATAACCTGAAGTGCTTTGATGTCATTGTTCATGGCTTTTCTCCAGAGGCAAGGCGTCGGTTGATATCTTCAATAACTGGGGGCAGATCATTGATGGAATCAATTACATAATGAGCCCCAGCATTGGCCAGGATATCATAAGATCGCTTGAGTTTCCTCTCAAGGTCACCTTCACTCAGGTTGGCAATCTCTTCTTCATTCAAGGCGACATAATTTCCCTTGGAAGGAAGAACAATAGTCATTAGAATGACCACCAGAAAAAGTATATAGTCCTCCAAAGTCTTAGATTGATGCAGTGATGAGAAAATAATTTTTCCCATTAAATCTGCAGCATGATATGCAAGTTTAGGGGAACTGCATCATGTAAATTTGTACCAAGTTGCAACACTCTTACTGTAACATAGTTGTCAATGCAAAACAATACTCATGTTTCATGTTTTCTCAAAAAAAAAACAAAAAAAAAGAAAACATTGCCTCTTTCCATACTGTAGAGCCTTGAAGTTTCATGTATTATCTCTAAAGACCAATACCAGCCATACTGCTTACTTCACAGAGTATAAATAATGTGGTCATTTATTTGTTACACTATGTAATTCTGCACTGAGTGTTTTACCAGGTGGCCACAATTCTATTTCTGCTAACTATTCTATGATTTTGGGTCACCAAATTTGATCTTTTTGTCAATTGGTCTGGGCTAGGTTGTTCAAAGCTGAGTTAAGTTAACCCAGGGTTAGCATGAAATTTTATTTTTAGATCTGAGAGCTTTGGGAGAAAGTTCGGTTTAATTATTTTGTGTCTACAATTTGATGATCGGATGCTCTTAAAAAGAACAGGGAAAATTATCTCATAAAGGTTCTTGAATAGAGAAATAAGGAAACCTGAATGAAAATTTAACCCAGGATTAGTGCTAATTGGCCCTCGAACAACTGGACCCTGATCTTCTAAGTAGGGGAACACTTGGCAAACAAATGATGCAAACATACCAAATTGAACTATAGTTCTTTAGGTAAGGTTGTTTAAATAAGAGTAACTTTTTCAGGAAGCTTATTTAAGATTCTAGGAGAAAGAAACTGGCTATTTTGAGATACTTTTGTTTATATTTGTATTGTGTACGAAACTTACTGTTTTGGCAAGTCCTACACTCCAGCAGCCTGCAGAAGTACCTTCCCTGACTCCATCAGCTGTGTCATCAACTTTAACAAGGGCCTCAATGGGATTGACATCCAGTCTGATAGCACTTAACCAGACCATGTAAGGATATGGCCGGGCTTGTGGTACCTCATCTGCTGCAACATAACAATCAGGAGTATAGCCTTGCTCAGTGGCAGCAACTTTCAGCACATCAATCATAGATTTAGTGAATCCGGTTGTGGACCCAATCTTCAGGTTCATGTTGCTGCGCAGGTAATTAACAGTGTCAACTGCGCCAGTGATCATCTGAGAGTAGTCCAAAATACAGTCAAGTTGTAAAGGAACAAAGTTGTGAAACATCCTTTCCACATCCTCCTCATTGGGAAAGCGACCCAGCTTTTCAAACCATCTTCTCCTGACAGACTCCATCTCTGTGACTTTACGGATGTGCACCCTTTTGTGCATTCCCATGGGCTCCCTTGCCTCTTCCATTGTGATTGGGACTCCCTCTTTTTTGAAGACTTCATTGAACACAACAGCTGGTGAATAGACACCGCAATCCACAACAGTGCCAGACCAGTCTAAGATAACTGCCCTTATCTTTCCTTGGTATTGACGGACCATTCTATACTCAGAGCGAGGATTTTTCAACAGAGCACCTGTAGTAGGGTAAAAAATCCTTTATCAAAAACATATATCAGCAGCATCTCTCAGAAAAGAGAAAGAGTAAGTCTGTACTGTGCTCGCATTATTCAAGTACTTTGCACAGCAACACTGTTCTCCCAAATTTTCAGTACAACCAAGTATTTTGTGTGCAGATGGCTTTATGAAGTAAATCAGGTTTACATGAACTCACAATTTCCTCTAAATAAGTTTTGTACTTTTTGACATACTGTTTCTTCATTTCATTAATTCTTCCATTCCTAGGGGTGACTAGCATCTAATTTTTCATCACTATACCACCCCCGAGTCACACATCAAGGTCACAAGAAATAAGGAATTGCCAACTAAAGAAGCTCTTGATTGTTTTAACAAACTCTCCTTGTCAGCACCTTAGGGAAAGTATAGATAACAGTATGAAGAATATGCACTCTGATCAAAGGTTGTAAAGGGTTAAAAGATACATCAAACTTTCAACAAAAACAATCAAGCTACACCAGTATAAAAACATAATTTTTGCACTAATTTTGATTTGAAGGCTCAGAAACTTTCTGAGAGAAAAATTAACAGTAGTGAACTTTCTGCAGTAGTTAATGGTGCATGAAATCTTCCAGTGCTCTTTGAAAATATTGGGCTACCAACACTGTACTTTAAGGTCACAACAAATTGTGCATTTATGACCTCAGCACTACCCCTACGATGATAAACATTTTTTTAACTGAAAACCACAAAGGCTAATATCTGATGAGTACCTTAAACATCGAACACTGAATAAACTGACTGCAGATTTATCATCAAACCCCTTTGCTATTAGAAAAAAGTCTTTATAGCAGAAACACTTATGGGGACAATGAGAACTTTTTAGAAACACAATATTACAAGTAATTTCATTTCAGCTCAAAGATAAATGTGTAAATAAGGTTGTTTCGTGTAGAAGCTCAAGTGTTTCATGCACGGAAAGAGATGAAGGTCTCTAAAACAGCAGGCATTGTTCTGTTGTAAAAACCTTTCCCATTAAAGAAAGGTAATTCACTGTGTGGCTGCAGTGTATACTTAAAGAAAACAAATAATCCCTTGAAACCCTGCATGTCATTTTGTATTCTTTCTAAGCAACTCTGTTCCATTAAAACAACAATTTCTATTTAAGATTTTTCTTCAGTTTTAAAGTCATAAAGGTCAGCTATATTGTTTGTTACATTTCTTGTAACAATTTGACTCATTTTTGCACTGAGTTACCTCTCTGCTGGGAAATATTTCCTTATACTCCCATTCTATTCTAAAACAAAGCCATATAGGCACAAAGGAACTCTATTGTTTTTCAAAAAAATTTTTTTCCTAAGAACTGTGTGCATTATGAGGTATGGGGCTGGGCGAAAAAAATGCCCTCTTCTGCATTGCATTAACTGAAAACCACATATTTTCCAGCCAATTAGTGTAGGTAATCACATGGGGCTGAGTAAAACTGGGGATTAATATCAAGTGTGTTTTCAAGAGTTGCAGAAATAAGCCAAGTCACACAGTGACGAGGAAAATTTCTGAAACTTCTGAAAACGCAGGTGACATTATTACAAGGAATGAAAACTGTGTTCATACAAGATAAGACAAACTTATAAAACTACACACTGTTCTATTTCTGAATGAATAGGATCACTGCCCTCATGAACTTCCCAATCTTGCCCACACTGTTTCCGATCAGGAAATACGTAACACCAAGAAAAAACACACAGCAAGTTAGCATTCAATACCGGTCTGACAAGTTTAGCCTGAAAATGGACACTGTTCTTGTTTCTAGACCAATCTACCTGTTCTTTTCTGTGCGTAGAATAAACGTTAAAAGCGTCGGTTAAAAAAAAAATCAAGTAACAGCTACAAAAATAGTTTTTTAGGTAACATTGCAATTGATGATTGTGTTTGCTTTCAATAAGAGATATAGTGTGCATGTTAAAAGGACATGGTAAAAGATACATTTAAGATGACGATGAGTTTGACAGGGCCAAATCGCGACCCTTCCGCCATTACTTTACCCATCACAGTGAATAACTTGGTTTTACCAACTGATAATGAAAACTGGCCATCCTAGAGTTTCTGAAGCCAACGCTTTGAGCGTTGTCCTTTGTCAGAGCAAAGAAAACTATCACAGATAAAATCGATCGTATTCACCCTAAACCAAAGAATGAATTGCATGTATAGACGAACTGAAAGTTTTCCTTACCGTTGACAAGTTTCAAATCATGATCACCAGTGTTCACAGTGGCCGAAGGTGCTTGGGCTTTTGCTTGATGAGCACTTCGAACCAAGATATTGGTCAAACTTACGAGAGGACGAAGAGCCCGAGTCGAAGACTGCATTCTTAGTCGAGGTGTAGATCAGTTGATATGGAAGCGTGAGGAAAATTGGGACAACGTACTTCGACCGCCGCGATGTATGCGTGCGAAAAAAAAGTTATAGCTCCCGGTACATTAGAGTGAGCACCGGACGTCAACAAAGGCCTGTTTACCGCTTCACTGTCATGTGATGTCCGCGTGTTGTGGATTTATGGCGTTATGATGTCACGCTTGTTTAATTAAAAACAACTACCTGCCTGGGCGGCGAACTTCAACAAAACAATATAAATAATAATTAGCTTTCCAAATATTGTTAGAGGTACGCTTGTTCCTACCGCAAATGGATTTTCAGATCATTATTTATCCTGGGGTCGAAAGTAAATTTCAGTTCAGTATTTGTTTTTCAAGAATTCCAGGTTGGCATGGCCTAGCTTGACTGCTAACCATTTCATATTGTCTTGATAAAACAATAATGTCTCTGGTTACTCAGGCGGTTTGCATCAGCTGAAAAATTAAACACTTTTGTTTTATTCATGCAAGGATACCGCCTTAAGCGCCCTGATATCCTGGAGAATATTTCACGCCAATGATGTAAAAGCTGGAAAAATGCTCCGGAATAACTGTGATCGAGGCCAAGGTCGAAAGGCTTTTCGAATTTCCGGTGGATAAAGTTGCGTGAAAGCCCACACACGTATAGAAATCAATGGACGAATAGTAGAAGCTATTGAATAAAACAACAGCAAAATATTCAGCCTTCTTTCTCCTCTGTTGTCAAATTTTCTGACAATTGTCGCGTTACGCCAGAGAATTGTCGATTCATCTTTGCTTCACGTGGTAAGCGATGTTAGTGGTGTTCCGTTACGTAACCAATAGCCTCAGGCCAGAACCTTTGCGAGGTTGGTGAAGTCAATGAAGACCATTCTGAAGATGTAGTTTTCGGATAAATTTGGGGAGAACCCCTGTGATGCGAGAAATATAGTACAGTTCTTCGCTCATAATTACGACGGAGCTTGCGTGACATGTAACGCATTCGCGGCGTGATGTGCAGCATCCAGCTAATTGGAGTTTGAACTCTAATCCACATGTGATCTAGTCGCGTGACCACTTTCTTGGCGACAAGCCGAGAATATGCATTTCTAGGAAGGGAGGGAGTGTCTTGAAAATTGAAATATCAACGACGAAAGCTTCCTAAAGTTGAATGTCAATGTGATACACATCTTGTGGAGTGAAATCGATTGGATGTACAACGATTTCTATGCTCCATAGAGTACTTAAGTTCAAAATAATTTTCTGCTGGAAGCGGAAGATTGCCACCCGCACCCGGTTTGATCGAATGAGCTGCCTCGTTACTCCCTGTATCTCCAGCAGTGTTTGGGACAAACTGAACTCAAGTTTTTCGCGGATTTTAAAACAAATCGTCGAGATTTCATCTGTTCAAAGCTTCAATCGATCGCAGACTAACGCAGTCGAGATTATGACAAGACAGCTGTATCTCCACCGACGCGTTCTGTTGTTTACTCGTAAAGAACCAAAACTTGGTGATGAACATTGTATTAAACCAGTCAGCGCTTGGGAAATAATGAGGCACGTGATATTCATGCGGAGGTCATTTGTTGATCCGAGGAGGGGGAGGGACAGTAATCCCTTGAGAAGCCATACATGAAATGATGAATGGCTGAGGGCCGATCATTTAACTCTTGAGGGGGGTGGGGGTGGGTGATTTGAAAAAAAAATTCCTGCAAGAGCTTGTTGGAAGAAAAAAATTGCATGCAGCCCAAATTTAACAGAAAAAAAATTCTTGCGTTGCTGTAAGAAAGGAAAAAATGTTAAAAAAAAAAAAATATCCTGCAGAGCATTTAGAACGGAAAAAATATCCCAGAGGATTGCAAGAAAAAAAATTTCTTGATGACCAGAAATCACTTACCCCCCCCCCTCAAAGGTTAAATGGTCGGTCCCTAAATGAATGTCCTTGGCCCATATTTACCATTGTTTTCGCTTTAACACGTATTCGTTTGTTGCGGAACCGGCTCAAAGAAAAGGCCGGCTAATCCCGAAGGGACGTAAAAATAAGGGACGTAAAAAATTAAAAAGTTGTGTGGGGGAGGGGAGGGGGAGCGAAGTTAACTGCGCATACGTGAATGTAACTAAAATATATCCGAAAATATATTTTCCAAAGTAACGCCCACTTCGAAATATTTCGAATGTTGACCCACCGTACGTTAACGTATCAGTTATCATATATTTTCGCGAAGAATCCTTCACAGTCACTTAACAAAATAAACAATGATGACATCGGTTCCGTTGTCTTGTAGTTCTGACAAATTTTAAGATGAAGACCAAGGGGTGCTCAGTCGAGCGACAGACGCACTCTTAAAATGGGATTTCTCTTCGACCGAGAATACATCGCCAGACCTACCAAACGATCAGATAAAGGAGCATTCACTGATTTGAAGTTGAGCAGATAAGTGAAGAGCATCTGCGAAAGAAACGTTGAAATTTGCTACTAATACTTAAAAAGTACTTTAATTTCTTTTTATTGAGAAAAAAGCCTTTTGTATTTATAGCAACGATTAATGAATTTTTATTCCAATAACTGGTCACTAACACCACTAATTCTCTTTAGTAATATTTACACCAAATTATACGCGCGACGCCTAAACCCTCACGACCTCGCATGAGTATTTCCTTTATTCAAGATCTCTAAAAACTCTCAATTTCTGCGAAAACAAGGAGATTCCCAAGAAGTATAAAACCCGCTGGGACAGAAAAAAGTGAAAACTTCCTCCTCAGACACCTAGTAAGAAAGCTTGTTTTGATGGTGATCTCCGTTCTAAGCCATCTTCGTAGGGCATCGCCACAGGATTGTTTAAGGTGGCATTGAACGTTCCCCTGAGCGCAGAATGCATCTGTAGTGGACTCAGCTGAGGAATAAAAAGGAAATGAATTAACTCTGCTTCTAGTAACTGCTTTTTGAGCAAGATAAATAACAAAGCTAGGCCATAATAATACTGACTGAAAATGATGTTCCTATATTTCGTGTTGAAGAATTAAAAAAATTGCCTTTGAAAAGGACACAACATAGAAATAATGTTCGTATAGGGAAAAACGAAAGAGTTAAAATAAGCCAAAAAGTGGGTTTACTATGCTTAACTTTTGAGGGTGCGCGAAGGCTTTCGAAAGCGTTCGTTTTGTCATTATTACTATTATCATTATTATTACTTTTAATAATTTTAGACTATTTATCGTTCACAAGTATTTGAGAGATTGAATTCCAAAAAAGTTGCTTTTTCTGTTGATAATTTTACTAGTGAACTCTTGTTTTTAGCTATGCAAATTTAAAATGAATGCAATTCATAGGATCATTACTAAGTAGAAATTGGATTTTAGTAAAGTTTTGATTTGTTACTCAATTTTAAATCAATTTGAAATCATTATTATCATTATTACTTTAAGCTTTTTGTTGTTTGACAGTTCCCTACGCGAAAATCAGCCTCTCCACCTGCACACATACCTCATAGCTCCCAGGGCCTGGATTTTCATTTCTTGATGATTTAAATCTTTGTTCTCTGGTAGTGATCAGACCACCCCGGGCTGAGCCATCTTTTAATTCATATTGGCCTGGCCCTATGAAAACAGATGAGAATTAATATCAATGTGCAGTGGTTTTAAATCATTCAAAGAAGGAGGAGATGTTTGGAAATATCCATACACAATCCAGCAAACAGACCGAGAACAGTCAAACTTATAGTAGAAGTCGTCATCTTGTTCTAGCACAGAATTCTCGTAACTAATTTATCAGAAAATGAATAACAACTAAGTTTAAGAAACGATCTTCTGTACATAATCGCATAACTCGTAATAATGAGAAGATTGACATTCTATTATTCAGATCAGCTACCGGCCAAAGGTCCTTTGCCTATAGAGCAGTATCTCTGTGGAACATGTTAGACGAACACCTGAGAAACGTTACATCTGTAAAGGCCTTTTAAGAAAGTCCTGAAACTTGCCATGAACGAATGATCGAGTGACAGTTAGAATTTAGAATTTAACAATAGCTTGTCAGGTATAGTTAGCATTCATATTTGTAAATAGGTACTGAAAAACCTTCTTTTTTTTTTTGGGAGTATTTATCATTAAAGTTTAAAGTTTAAAGATCTGAAGTGACAGTTTAACAACTAGAGGGGAGAATTAACAATCAGATCTTGGAAGTTAAAGGGTTATCGAAAGTCTTACAACACTAACCAGGATCTCCTTCTTCCGACATGACTTGACGCTGTCCATGGAATCGATTAGACGAGGATAAAAACGCTCCCTTTTTCTTGGAGTTCTTATTCGTTCTCTGAGCGTAATTGTATAGAACCCGACCTGTTGAAAGAAATACACGTTCTGTTATTTCAAGTATAGCTATCTATCATAGGGCTTACAAGATTTCAATGAACACAAATTTCTGACTTTTTTCAAATTATTTCAGTTACATTACACTACTTAACGTTATGCGGCCATTCATTAACAGTCTCGCCAGTGCTACATTGAAATTAACCACTAAACGAATAAATGAAAGAATCTTGGCGCACCAATGCGACCCCCTCTTATTTCGGCACTAAGTTTACCGTGTCCAAGTATTACCACAAAAAATAAGTAATGTGTTATTCTCTAAATGTTTTTTTGTGACCACAAAAGTAAAACTTGAAAGGGGGTCATTAACGGAGTCATTCCCTTGGCACATGAATCTCGGTAACTCTGGTGAGGTCACTACACACACCTTGTGTTGAGTCGTATGAATGTCCGACTTCATAGGACCCTGGCGGTGGGTTATCCTGGGGGAAAAATAACGGATTAAAATACAAGTGATAATCATCTGATTGCGTAAAATTATCGAAGCACAACATGCACTGACTAGTAGTTACAGCAGCAGCTTTGTGGCAACCAAATACGAAACTATGAAAGTTAGACTCTTAATAACGATGTAAGTAAGCAAACGTTGAATTCAAGGGAAGAAGGGGTGCAGTCGGTAATCGTGACGTGTCGCCGACGCTCACCGGGGCTTACCGTAAAATGTCGATTATCAGATTTTCTCCCTCCCCCTTCCTCCTCCTCACCCGCATATGAGAAACTTGTGCTATGCCCTGGAAACAAGCCACTTCCCTGACAACCACAATTACCGATGTAGTTCACCCGTTCTTTCTCTCGTCTCCACTCACTATGAAGAGGCTGAGAGGCTACACATTTGGCATATGATCCCCTCAGGGGTATTCCTGTTTCTGAAGCAGGAGACGAACAGGAATAACGCCCCCTCCCAACCCCCCCAGATACGAAGCCTCCCGCGACACGAGGAGACTCTAACACAGATATCTGTATAACGCTTCAAGGGCACTTACTTCAAAGAAAAGTTTAAGTGGTTTAATGTGTTTCATGTGTGATCTACAAAAATACTCGACAAATTAAGGAGCCAGAAACACTTACCAACACCACCCCTGGGGGGGTGTGGAGTCTACCAGTGGCAGATACAAAGGTGGATGAGAGTGGTTCTTCTTTACTTTTAGCTTTGTCTTTAGTTAGGTAATGGGCGGGACCTTGGAAATAGATAGAACAAACGTTGTAGAGAAGAAGAGGCGAGAAAAAATCGAGTTGTATTCGCAAAACGAAACCTCTGCTGTCTCTTTCAAACTTTCAGATCGTGTCAGATACATTTTTACCCCAAGCTGTTTTTACCTGTGTAAAATTCACCAGAATATTTACAGACATAGTAAAGCAAAACATCTTTGTTTTGATCATACCAGGCATCTGTTCCTCCTTTCTTCTCATCATGGGTGCTATTCGTGCTGCTGTTGAACCAAATGCACCTTTCCTGGAACTCTCGACACTGCAAAGAATTTAACAAAATGACTTGAAAAGAAAGGCAATTATGTGAAAAAAAGCCTATATAACGTTATCATCTGAGCTGAAAACAATTCCTCCCTCCTACAGTACCCTATGAACAAGGGTTTCCTTTAAGTGCAGAAGTGGATGGTACCGAAACTAAGAACACATGATTGCTGTCTAATTCTATCTGGATGTAAATTTTCAATCAGTTGCTATTGCAATTAAGTGTTGGCTTTATCATGGGGACTTTGATTAAGAATAGAACCAAGTCTGCCACAACCTTCATCTCAGATTTCTTTAAATTTATCACCAGACCCCCCTCCCCCCTGCAAATGCAATCTGGAACTTAATTTGATTCAAGACAACTTTCAGTCATTCAATTGTGGAAATTCAGTTTAACAGGCCAATAATCAACCAAAAATTTACAAATAGAAGAACATGCTCTTGTATCAAATTTTACTTACTGTGCCTTTCTAATCAACTCTGATGTCATGTCTGGAATGGTATATGATCCTGGTCCTGCGAGAGAGCATTTAAAATTACCTAGATTAATCCACTTTATTCCTCAATCTCATTAGTAATTCTCATTACTGTCTGTCATGCAATTCTCATGATGCTGGTTCAGAGAATTTGGTACTGGATCAACTGTTGATTGAAATAAATAAAATTATGCAACAATAACTTATAATCAAGACCAAAACAATGACACAGTCACCATAACACACTCAAAAGCATCTTATAATTCAGAGACAAATCTGAATTTCTCTCATTTTGACCAAAAGTGATAGCGTTTTATTAGGAAGCAACAGTGAGTATCAAATGCTCAAAACAGTCCACCACATCACTGCAACCATGTTTGATTTTGGTGAAAGAGGGATTGGCTTGAATGTTTCTCTTTAAACACTTCACAAAGTAAAGTCAGATTTGGACATTTGCTTGTACTTCAAGCTAAAAAAGCTCTCAACTAAATATAAAACAAAGGAATGTTAAGAAATGCCCTATTCAGGTTTAGAATATGTTTGCATTTGAAAGGGTAAAAGAGGATATCTACGTATTTGACTCATTGTAAGACTCACCAGGGGTCCTTTTCACATGATGTTCCCCTTGAAATCGCACAGATGTTTGACCAAAAGGACTTCGCTTTAATCCAGTGGTCCTACAAATTAAGAAAACAAACCCCATTGGAAAAATGAGTTTAAAAAAAATCAAAATTTATGTGCTCCTGATGATAACTTCTTGTAGTTTTAAAACCATTTATTTACATTTGACTTTGGGATGGAACACATTGTATTTTTCAAGTTGATCCAGGAAATAATCAGATACCCTGTACACCAGAAATGGTCATGTGAAAGAAATTATAACCAAAATTTTGAACCAAAACTGAGTATAGGATAAAAATTTAATGGAACAAAACACTTTTCAACATGGAAGATTGGTGTATACCTTTTGAGTATTTCTAAGGAATTGCGCGGATCATTGTATGTGCCAGGAGCAGGTGTCTCTCTCTTGCTGTTTCCAAAACGCTAAGAAAATACAAGTAAGGAAAAATACACTCAGCTTTGTTCTGAGTTAGGGTAGCCTGTGGCAGGTTAGGCCTAAAAAGGCAACATCCTAATAGATTAGAAAATAAAAGACAAAATAATACACACAACATAAAAAACAATTATAATAAAAAAAGAAAAAACTGAAAGTCAAAAAAAAAAAAAATCAATTGAAGTGTCATACCCTGGACTGAGTGCCAAATGGAGGGTGAACAATTGGTTCATCTTGATTGATAGGTGGTGGTATAGCTGAGAACTGACTTTTAATTTCATATTTCCCAGGACCTGGGACAGCCTACAAGCAAAGAAAAACATAAACATATCAAAAAGCTAGTAATCTATTATTACCAGCAGGCAATGAATCCTTGCAGGTGTGATGCTATTAAAGTGACTGTAGGAAAGTTCTAAGTATGTAAAGATTCAGGCTTTGATGGGATTTGAACCTGTGCCTCCCTGATACTTATAGTTGGGCTCTACTACCAACAGAGCTTAACAAAACTATATGTTAGGACTGAGGCACATGTTAAATAAATAAATTTAATATGTACTGCTGTTTAGCACCAATCAGTTGGTTGAACACAAATTGATCGTCACCAACTAGCAGCAGCTGCTGCATTTTGACTCAGTATAAACTGCTATTTAATATAGTCATAACAAAATTACATAATAATAGTTATCATTATTAACAATTTTTTTGAACATGAAAATTGTAGCATATCATAATTTCTTACCTTCTTTTCTTCTACCACCACTATGGATTCATGATATCGGGGTAACTAGAGAAAAAAAACAATAAAATTACGTGCCATTTATTGTTAATTTGTTAATTATACATGTTGACCACAGTATTACATAACCAAACCATTTGACTGTAAAGCCCCCATTTACCTTTAACTTGTCATGTCAATTCTGACTACCCTAATTGAAAACATTCCTTTATATTCATTAATGAATCTCAAACATTTATTTAGCTGTAACACCACAAATGACCATGGATGTATCAGACTTGACCTGTTTTTGTCTAACTACTAGTTTAATTGACAATGTTACCTTAGATTCAAAAGGTTGCTTTCTGCTTTCCTCTATCACCTGGAAATTTCAAAAAATAATTTAATATATTAAGCAGATCTATATAACTGATGTTTGGGTGTGTAAAAGGTCAGTGAGTAGCAGCCACCTGTCAGGGAAACCTAATCACTAGGTTGTGAGTAGCAGTTTATCTCATGGGTCAGTGAACCAATACTCATGGTCTTAAAATGAGGAGAATTTGCTATCTTTCTATAATCAAGAAATGGATAGATATTCTAGTCTTCTCGGATAAGGATGAATAAACCATAGGCCCCATCTCCTGCAGGGTTAGGAGTAGGAGACGTTAATTTCCCACGCACAAGATTACTGTGTGATGGATGTCCTCCCCTGGGTGGGATGGGTGGGTGTTGACTCTGAAAAATCCCTATGGGGAGTGGTTAATTAACCTATGTATGTATGTATGTATGTAGGTATGTATGTATGTATGTATGTATGCATGTATGCGTGTATGCGTGTATGCGTGTATGTGTGTATGTATGTATGTATGTATGTAATAACCCTCCTGGTTGCCTCATGCCAATGAAGAGCTGAGCTACAGCAAATACAGGCCGCTAAGCTAAAGAGAAGATCCCTGAATATTACAGTCCATATATTTCTTTCATAGTTAATTCTGTCTTTTTGGAGAAAATGACCCTAAGTATTTCTATTCTCAATTGTTTTCAATTTATTCCTCTCTAATAGTCCATTTTACAGTTCTGTGCTTGGTTACCAAGCGTTTGAACGGGAGTGAGGCTAGAGATGACCTTGTTCTGATACAAACCTCGCTGCCTTTCAAATGTAAATCACTTTGTTATCATGCTAACTAGATACAGGTCTCTATCACAACAAGGTCATCTTTAGCCTCACTCTGAATCAAAGGCTTGGCAACTAAGTACACAACTGTAAAATGGCCTATTACAGTCACATAGCAGGAAAAATTTTACAGCTATTTTTATAAGTTTGACAACTCATTTTATATCTTACCAAATCAATTGGTGCTCTAATCTCAGGGTCCTTGAATGGATCATACTGTCCAGGACCTGGCCCACCAGTTCCTTAGAAATACACATTAAACTGTTTAATAACTACAAGACAAGTGTGATGTAAATTCATTTTGAGTGACAGTAGTGTAATGAAGAAGTTTCATTCAGTTAGTAGCAGGAGCAAACATACCCTTTCTCAGGACATGTTCATCTTAACACCACACCAACCTTTAAATTGCATTCTCTTTGATGTCCTGTTCCCAAAATGAACTCCCTTGTATCTTTGAACAGTGGCAGTATCCCTCTGTTAGTGAATGAAAAGTTCAAATAATGTGATGTAAAGAATTGGAAACATATGACTATGAAATCCATTACAACTGTGTAGGCTGCTTTAGTGATCTCCAAATGTTGATCAAATCTTTTTGCATATCTGATGTCTACGTCATGATTCATATCATAAACATAATCAATTTTTTAAAGCTAGCCATGGTATATTGCAACTCCAGGGTTTTTACTGTTTTATAGGCCTTGGACATTTCTGGGAGAATTAATGAAGCATTCTCTAATAGTTTGTAGCAGATTTGTCTTCATTCTTTCGGTATCTGAAGTCGATAAAACAATTACTGTACTCTCACTGGTTGGATATGAGATAGTTTTGACCATTTCAGCACTAAGAGCTTCGTTATTCATTATCTGTTACCTCATATCCAATGTGCATTCATGGATTAAATGTTTAAAACATTTCAATGATAATTTGGACTGTGCTATCTACTTGTTTTCATGACCAGCACAATGACTAGTGAGGGTCATTAAGAGAACCTGAGAGAAGGTTGGATATTACAAACAAATGGTAAGTGCTCATGATTTATTGGATTTTTAATCTTTCTATGCCATGTTTTTACCATAATGCAACTTATGCATTCATAAAATAATTTTTCTATTATTTATAAGATTGATTTGAAAGCATGGTATGCATGGTATCACAGCTAGTTATTTGATTCTTTGCAAAGTATTTTTTTAACATAGCTTCTAATTCTAATTTCTTCAAATTCAATGCTTACATGATTAACACTATAAAAAGCAGGACCCATGGTGGTGTCACGATTTGGCATATCCTGTGGCCTTAGAGTTCCATCAGCTCCTTCTTCATACCCATATGCTTTGCCAGGTGATGGAATGGAGGGTGGGTCAGCCTTCCGCTGAAATGTGATACGACTTGTCTTGTATAGCTATTAAGACAAACAATATATTTGTTTTAAATTATAGCCTATTAAATGATTGTATTTGTTTAAGTGAAGATTCATCCTAATTGGCTTGTAGTTCACTCCATTATTTTAGGTAACACAATGCCAGGAATGGTCCTCCATGTATTTCTCTTAACTGTGAACAAAGTTACAGGATGGTAAAGCCAAAAGCTTGATGTTTGGAAAAATTTCATTTTACCATGATTGGTGGTAACTTGGCAATTTGATTGCCCAGTTTTCCATTGTCAATAAGAGTATAGACAACGCTACTTGCAGACTCACTCAGCTGCACCTTGTGAGTCCACAACATTTTGACCACTCCCATGATGAATATTGTTGTGGATAAGAGCAAAAACCACACTGAAACACCATTGATTTCATAACTCTAAGCAAGGAGCTCAGTTCTTCACCCACGAATAACATCATAACTAACTTGTATCAAATCCAGGGAGTGACTGATTATATTTGATGTGTCCCAAAAAAAGATGAATATTTCTGTGTCAATTAAAAATTCCATGTTTTGTCAATGTAACAAATTATGAAAAATCTTGGCCACTTACTGATCCATCTTTCATCCCTTCCTGAACTTGTACATCAGGGGGTGGTGCTTTTTGAGGCTGATTCTCTCTCAACCAATCACTTCTCTTTTGTAAGTTGTAAGCTCCTGGTCCCGGGGTAAGAGATTGTTTATCACTGAACCTGGAAGCCTGTATTGATAGATACAGTAAGGTCTTCACTCATACACTATATGAGCACTTGCAGTGATGCAGATAAATTTGTGCCCTCCAAAAGTAATCTTACTAATCACAGTAAGATCATCAAATTAATTTTTGCTTTTGTCTGAATTTCTTGCCAAACCAGCCCATCACAACTTTTTCAAAAGCTGACAAAATCCTTCGTTAGCATCATACCATTTTCCATGCCCACTATCCACAACAAACTACATGGTGTATTAAGAATTTCATAAATACCTAAAAAAAAATGAGCTGATGGACCATCCATCTAGGATGTAAAGATTTAAATCCAGGAACAAAAGCATACAAGATCCAAAAGAATATTTCAGTAAAAAAGTTTTAGTTTCAATGAATTCACTTCAATATGAAATTTTTAGCATGGATTGCAGCGTGAACATATGAACATTCCCGACATCATTCTAGTAAAAGTAGTTTTCTAAAGATATATTTAATTCTTTTGATGAAATATTGAATGTATAATGTAAAAAGGAAATTGCAAAAACTGATGAGGATGCATCTTGTCACATGATAGGGATAGATCGATGGTGGCCAAAGTGTTAGCCAACAGTCGACCCACAGTCAGCCGACTGTCTACTGATGTATTGGCCGATGCATTTGTGGGATCGGATTCTTAACCTTTACTGAAAACACAGTACTCACTCTGTTGGCCAATGTGTGCCCTCCCCTTACTCTCTCTCCCATTATACCAGGATCATATTGGCCAGGTCCTGGAGCAGCTATGACATTGTCACCAACATCTAGAAATGTTTCACGTGCTGTCATGGATAGGAATGGTGCATACCCATCTGCAGAGCACAAAAGTTGGGTAATTGGCCTTAAATTTTTAAAGTCTATAAAACTATTACCTACATTTTAAGATCCTGTTTAGAATATAGACCAATACTGAAAGTCATTGATAATAAAAATACAGTAACTGATTTGAACCCGGAGATAACATTTCATTGTGTAGTTTGATCGTTCCTGGGTGAGAGTTGTCCTGAGAAGGACTGTTGTTGGTAGGCGCAGTTGAATATTTTTATAGAAACTGCGCGGTATAAATTTAAATTTAATAATAATAATAATAATAGACTAGTGACTGACATCTCAACAACCTGAGTAGTTGTAGCAGGTCGGTAAGTGTTTTGTCAAATTGCATTTAAGTCGTATTTAATAAGTCGTAGTAAACAAACGACAGCGCACTGTACATAAAATAAAGGACATGCATGAAACAGGAGAATTTACAGGCGAGTTCTCATGGACAGCTAGGATGTCACCTCCGATCTATTGGTATCACTGCTGGTATGCTGTTAAGGGTACTTAACGTAGCTACGGTATTTTCTTTCTTCCCAAGTACTTTGAGGAAGTGTTGAAGGTAACTTTGTGGATGTAAGTCCACATGCACAAACATATTTAGTGACGCTAAGAATTGGAAGCCTACACGTCCATGTACAGTGCTAGATTTAGTAAATTTGTACTCAAACCTTTCGAAATACACTCATTTCTTTATTGAAATGTGGGTTTTTGGTTTTACGCTGCACTAAATACAACATTTTAATTCACAGCTGGACTAAACATTTTTGTTTAATTCTACTGTTTCTAAACCATACCATATTTTGGGCGTCCATATTCCGGGGCTTCATACGATCCCGGCCCAACAGTCTGACCTGTACTGTCAGTTGGTTTTGTAAGCGTCCTTGGGGCTCGATCGTACATTTTCAGCAGCCAAAATATTACTGTTACTACCACGATCTGTTCGCTGACTTTTTCGGTCAGTTTCGCACAAACATGGCGGGTCGTTGTTGTTATGGAAACATCTCTATGTGAGTGCGGTGGACTGGAGACTAACTAACGACCGTTTTTTAGGGTCATTTTGGGGTTTTGTTGGGATAACTATGAAGAAATAGAAATCTCCGGTGTTGCGAAGCCATTTTGGCTGAACATTGCTCCCTGATATGCTTTCGTAAACCCTCATCTCGTGCAAGTGGTCAATGAGCCCTTCGTACTACTGATCTCCCCTAAATAAAGCCGTGATTCGTTGCGAAAATATATCAGACTGAGCGGGAAAGTAAGTGAGGCGAGGTTACGAAGCCTTGATCAGATATTCTGCAAGCATGTTTCGTCGACAAGGTTTCCTGCAGGTATGATTGGAAATTCGTACTTTCACCGAGTTGTACTCTTTCTTGGTTTTTGAAAGGATATTTTTAGATAAATTGCCTTTCCTTTTCAGCTTAAACGAATCGCCACACGATGTGAAGGAGAAGTGCTTCGGAGAAGTGGAAAGTGTAAGTTAGCATATTGCAAATGGTGTGCACTCCTCCTTTGAATCCTTATTTGATGTAAGATAGAATACATCGTATATCGTAGCCTTAATCTCGTAGAAAAATCAAATGATTATTGAAGTGTTTAAAACGATCAGTTTGAAATTTCTTCTCCCCCTACCTCAGTGGGTTTAATTTCCTCCAATAAGTGGATGAAGGCGGCCACATGGGTTACGCTGGGGGGTTGATAAATTGCATCTCTGTCTGGCTTCACTTTGAGTATGCTTAGTCAAAGATCTTTGGGAAAGATTTCCATATAACTCCATACATTAATTATGCTTTGCATTTCTTAAAGACTAAATATGAAGGTTTCTTTGCAACAATCTATGCATAATGAATGCCTTGGGTTATACTCATAATCTCTTTTAGGACTACTTCCTGAAAACAGTCATTATAAAGAGTAGAATAGACCATTTTACAGTTGTGTGCTTGATTGCCAAGTCTTTGAATGGGAGTGAGGCTAGGGGTGACCTTGTTATGATACAAACCTTGCTGCCTTTCAAATGTAAATCACTTTGTTATCATGCTAAGTAGATACAGGTCTCTATCACGACAAGGTCACCTTCAGCCTCACTCTGAATCAAAGGCTTGGCAACTAAGTACACAACTGTTAAATGGCCTATTGAACATTGCTTACTCTAATTTTTGATGGGAAGCTAATGGAAAATGACATGCACTCTAAGGTAGCTGGTGGCAAAAGACTGAAAAAATTAACAGAAGTCAAATTTGTGAAGTTTTACCTTTAGTTTGGGTGGACCTCAAAGGGAATGAGGTGCCATGGGACTGGCAATATACCCTAAATTACAAGTGTCAAAATTTAAAAATTTGTATTTCCCTGATATACGAGACTGACTTGAATAGCATTAGAAGCTTATTGTACTTACTGTAACATGAAGCAACTTAGTATATGGTATATCCTTTTGATTAGAATGCTGTTTACTTCAGTTTGACTCACCCACTTCCAGTATTTTCTTTGAGATAGTTCCCTGGTATCCTGGGTTGGAAGGTACAATATACAATGGTGTGACTTACTCAAGATCACAATCCTAGCCATAGCTCAAACCCAAACCTTCTAGTGCAGGGTTGATAACAGCAAGCATCAGGCCTCTACTATAAGGTTTTATTAAAAACTAGGTCATTGGATAATGCAATTCAAGACTTTTTATTGGCTTAGCCATTATAGTATATCAGCCAATATACCATAATCTACAAATATGGCAAGCGTATGTGTCAGCTTAAAACTAATAGGGAGCTAAAAATTTAAAATTAATGTTAATAATGTAATTTAACATTTTTAATAAAACAATTATTCCACTCGCGCTTGTTGGATATGATATGATTATAGCCAACTCGGCGCTACGCGCCTCGTTGGCTATCTATCATCTCATATCCAACGCGCACTTGTGGAATAATTGTTAAATACTCCAAAAATAGAAAATAATCTGGGTTGTTTCATGTATCCCTATAGGTCTCAACAGTGTACAATTGATTGGTTATACTGGAGGTGATCCAGTGAAAGGAAGTACAGACTACCAGCCAACTAAGTTTAGCTTAGCAACAACTCAATATTATACATCTAGAGAAGGTAAATAGAAATGATTTATCTCACCTGTCAACCTTTGACATAACAAGTCATTTATTATGCAACTCGGGCAGTCAGAGGGCCGATAACTAAAATCAACCAATCAAAATGCTCTATTGCCGGTCCAATATTCTCTAAGTATTGGACCGGGCACTGTCCTGAATGATACCGCACTTGTGTCCCTTTGAACTTCAGTCATATAATAAATATCTTATCAACCAAGCTTGCTCGGGACTGAACTGGAAGAATATCGGCCCTCTGTCTTTTTTGTATGGACCTCGCTGCGCTTGGTCCGTACTATCAAGACCTCGGGTCAATATTCTCCAGTACAGCCCTTGTGCTTGGTTAATAAGATATATGTATTAACCTCTGATAGAAAACTAGAATTTCTCTAGATACATTTAAGGCAAAAGACAAAGTTCCAGGTGTAAGTTTGAAGTGTTACATTCATTTGAAAACTGTTATTATTAAAAAAAAATTCTTGATCTGTTATGGAAAAAGAAAATTGTATTATTTAGTAATTTTTTGTCACAGAAAATCATATTGTCTCTTTTTTTTATTTGTAAACAACATATTTATTGTGACAAGACCTATTAGACTAGTTTTGATTGGCTACCTCTTGTCTATCACATGGCTTTACTTAGAAATTGCTGCGTGAATTTCTTATAAATTAATTTAATACTCGTAATTGTGTCAAAAACAAAATGAGTGGCTCTTCAACAGCCCTTATTTGTTGCTTCTATGGCTATTTCAACTATCTGATTATAAGAACTTGTGTGATTGGACAGGCCAATTTGGACAGTTAAGCAGCCAATGAAAATTATGTACCCTATGTGTGCTAAGCCAACAGAGGGGAATAATGTATACGCATGCACTAGGTTTTGCTGTGGAAACACGGATTTTGAGTCATTCGCATGGTTAATTTCCTATTCTGTTGCTTTGAGCCGTCATTTTCCTTGCCACTTTTCTTTTACAGAACAACCTCCAAAAACTTGGTACACCCCCTAAGATTTTTCAAAGATGAATTTTCTCTTCAAAACCTCTGGAAATAGGAAAATGCCTTTGATGAAAACAGAGTTCCTTGGTTTTAAAAGTCAGCCCTTATTATTTTCCCCTAATTTCGCTAAATTTTAGACCTAGGACACTTGAGCCCGCGTTGTTGCCCTCATACCCTCTAACGTAGCACTTCATTATTCAGCTCTGTCTGCTAAGCCAATAACACTTAACTACAGTACCTATCCAATGCCAGCCACTCAGAATTGAGAAACTTCTTAGGGTAGCAGGTTGAGTGGTTCTCTTTGAAAACACACAAAATAACTGGTCTAATAACTATTGTTCAGCATCAGTAAGAAGCATATAAGTTTCTTGCACTTTGTTTTTGACACAATAAATTGATGATTGAACTTGGTGTTTGTAATTTCAGATCAACCACATTTATGCATTGGGTCAATTTGAAATCACTTGCCAAATTACTCCCTTAATTGTTGTCCACTCAGTCCCAGTACCATTTTTTGACCCTGAAAATGAAGTTAGGAGAGAATGCTGGAAATATAATGGTCCAATTAAATGACTCTAAACTATCCCAACAAATCATGTTAGGTCACTTAAACATTTTCCCAGTAGTGAAATGTAGTTTTGAAATGCTGTTTAGTGTTTATTCTAATAGGAATTCTTGTTTTCATCTGACTCTTGCTTTGTAGAAAAATTGGAGAGTAGAACACAGTGGCATAACATAACAGTTTTCAGACCCCGATTACAAGATACAGTGAACAGCTATGTGAGAAAGGGGTAAGTTTTTTATGAAAAAGTATCATGGATCTAGTAGATTGGATCTTAAGCTCATTTTTAATCATACTAGCTTTAGATTCTAGCTCTGAATTGCCTAATTAATTGAAAGTTAGCAATAGTTTAGAGATGTTGTTCAATTAAGGTTTTCATGAGGAAGATATCAGGAAGTACAGGTACTGATACCCTTTCAATGCAAGGTACAGAAATGGAGATCAGAGAATTCTCTGGCCACCATACAGAATTCTCTAACTGAAATTGAAGGAATTTGATGGCCTTAGCCAGTTTTTGATTCAGATTTGAAGAATATTTTCCTGTCATTTTACAATTTTCCTTGTCTAGAGAGAGTCATTGTGAGAGGGAAGTATCCTCCCTAAGAACACAATATAGGCTGATCAAGCCCCAGTTGTTCAAAGGTTTTATAATGTCATCTACTGGATAAATCTCTAGCCCATAGACCACTTTCATAAATGGCTGCCAAATTAATATTCTTTTGTTTAAATTTAAATTAGCCCTACTGGCCTCGTTCTCCAGTACAAAATTCAAAAGAATACATTATCTCAAGCGAGGTCAGTAGGGCTAATTTAAATTTAAACAAAAGAATATTTATATTTAAAGAATATTTAATGATGACAAGACTGATTTTATTATTATTGGAACACGCCAGCAACTTAACAAATTACAGGCTATGAATATTAAAGTAGGTGGTTCAGAGATAAAATCTAGCCACCAAGTTAAGAACCTTGGGAGCTGGCTTGATCTAAACCTGAATATGCGCCACCATATTACTAATGTATGTAAGGCGGGTTTTTTCTACTTGCATAATATTAGACGCATTAAGAAGTATTTATCGAGAGACAGCTTACTCACTCTGGTACACGCATTCATCACGAGTAGGTTAGATTACTGTAATGCTTTATTGTATGGCCTTCCCAAAGAGCAAATAGCTAAGTTACAATGCCTGCAAAATGCCGCCGCCAGACTAATTATGGATATTGTGAAGTATTCTCACATTACTCCAGTACTCTATGAGTTACACTGGTTACCAGTACTGGTGCGTATACACTTTAAGATCCTATTATTAACTTTTAAAGCCGTCCATGGCCTCTCACCCACATATATTAGCAATCTTTTAGTTATCAAACGCAAGTCCTTGTACAATCTTAGATCTAACTCAGGTATTTTATTAGAGCCACCTAGAGGCAAAATGCTGGCAACCCTGGGTAAACATGCATTTCAGGCAGCTGCACCGCATCTATGGAATGAGCTTCCATTGCAATTACACAATATTCAACCTGTAGAAATGTTTAAGAATTCAATTAAGACTTTTCTTTTTAGGCAAACCTTTTAATAGTAGATAAATTATGAATCCTATATAGCCAATTTAACTGTAATATGTAATTATTATTTATTTATTTTTTTTTTAATTAGATGAGATTTTAATATTTCGAGATATCAGTTGTAAAGCGCTATTGATCTGTTATTGTAAATAGCGCTATATAAGAAATAAATTATTATTATTATTATGGCAGCCATTTATGAAAGTGGTCTATTGATAGTGCAATATTTTCCTGTCATTTTACAATTTTACATTTTTACAATTTTCCTTGTCTGGAGAGAGTCATTGTGAGAGGGAAGTATCCTTCCTAAGAACACAATTTAGGCCGACCAAGCCCCAGTTGTTCAAAGGTTGTATAATGTCATCTACTGGATAAATCTCTAGCCCATTGATGGTGCAATGTGTTGTTTTGGACATGTCTCTCCTTAGAAGTGATTTATCAGTTTGATAGCAGTATCCGCTCTTCAAACGACTGAGCCCATGACTTTGGCTGGACCAATACTCATGGTCTTAAAAATAACTGAGAAGAATTCAGCTACCTTTCAAGAAATGGATAGATATTCTAGTTTTCTTGGATAAGGATGAATTGACCATAGGGCCTGTCTCCTGCAGGGTTAGGGCAGGAGATGTTAATTTCCCATGCACAAGATTACTGTGTGGTGGATGTCCTCCCCTGGGGTGGGATGGGTGGGTTTACTGGGCCCGCAGTAATTGGCACAAGCTGTTGCGGTGTCCCTGCCTGTCAGCGAAGCTAATAAACCTTAATCTAAACCTAAACAAGACCTTTACCTCTTTCAATCTCAAGATCTCAGTTACTGGTTCTCCCTACTGTTGCCTTACAATTCTTATGATTTTAGTTTGGAGAATTTGGTATTGGATCAACTAATAATCCCTTTATTGATATATTTTCTCTATTTGCAGTACATGTTGTCATCATTTTACTTATTTTACTGTGTGGTAAATTCATATTTTCTGCACAATTTTCAGAACACGTCTGTTTGTGGAAGGACAGATAGACTACAACAACTATGTGGACCAGGAAGGGATCAAGAGGTTTAGCACAAGTATCATTCCCAGTAAGAATTTACTGAGTATCTATCAATTATTCCATGAGTGCGTGTTGGATACAAGATGATAGATAGCCAATGAGGGGTGTAGCACCGAGTTGGCTATAATCATCTCATATCCAACAAGCGCAAGTGGAATAATTGTTTTGTTAAAAAAAATGCCCCCAAGATATTAGACAAATCTTCTTAACTTTATTTTGTAAGAAGAAACCGGATATTACAATGTACAGATGTTAGATTATGGTATATTGGCTCATATACCATAATGGCTTAGCCAATAAAAAGTCTTGAATTGTATTATCCAATGATCCAGTCTTTAATAAGTGGAAATAGCTTTCATTAGTATTCCTTAAATTGATATTTCAAGAATTGGCTTGAACACCTTCAAGATAAAGCACCGCATGTCACAGTGTATGCTAACAGGCAACTCTAAAATAAAGGATCACAAGTATTGCACTTTTTCTACCTTTACCATTCCCTTTTAACATGAAAAATTAGACAGGCTACCCAATCAAACTTGAACAACAAATAGCTTTTTGCAAGAAACTGTGTCAACAGGGTAAACATTTATGTGGACTGTTCCTACCTTTGGTTTTGTTATTATTATTTTGCAGGTAATATTATCATTCTGTCTCAACCCATGACAGTGGATGAAGAGCCTGGCTATGGAAGCTATCAGTAATAATCATTATTCATTTGTGTAAAATTGTTGTAAATGTTTGTAAACAGAAGTCTTAGGCAGGCAAACTGAGTCAGTCATAGAATGTTTCTGAAGGCCACCTCCAATTTCATAGCTGTAGATGTTGTGTTGCATTGTTTGGATATCTTTGATATATTAAGGCTACTCTTAGGAGTCGAAGAGTTAATCAGTGGTATGTAACTTAATCGTAATTATTGAAGCTAACCTACCTAGAACTATTTACTGGACGAACAAGATTCCAAAAATTTCGGAACTGAAACATTAATGGTTTCTATGAAGGATTAAAAAGGTCACTGGAAGTATTCAGCCACGAAGAGAGCACATAAAATTTGGCTCCAAAAGACGATTAGGTGACGATCTCCAATTTCTTAAAATGAACAGAACCACGCAATAAAACTGTTAACAGAAT